>NC_066870.1:14619742-14802751 GCF_022985175.1 Labeo rohita
ATATGCATTGTTAAGAACTTTATTTGCACACCTTTAAAGGCGGTTTTCTCAATATTTAGATTTTTTTGCACCCTCAGATTCCAGATATTCAAATAGGGTTTTTTTTCATGATGTATTAATCTCAGTTTTGAAAAATTGACCCTTATGACTGGTTTTGTGGTCCAGGGTCACATATATAAAAATAATTTAATAATATAGTGATTTTATATTATAATATATAAATAATATTTCCTTTGACAGAACAACACAACTGGTCTCACTGTACCCTACTGTGATATATACTGTATATTAGCTTGTATGCAATTAATGGATTTGTATGAAATGAAATGCATGAAAATACTGTCTGAATGTTTACAGTATGTGTGAATAAAAAACACAACCCACATCTCGAAACCACTTTAGTTTTATTTCTTCTTTTAGATCAAAAATGGACACCAACAAAAACAAAATAAAAAACAAACTTTGTACATACATAATACGATGTGTGTGTATTTATTTCGAAGTGTGTAAGAGCAGAATCAAAGCTTCTACAGTACACATTACAGTTGTTTGATCAGAGGACAGTGCGTCTCTATCATCAGTAGACCCACGGCTCCTCTGCAGTCCAGTTACAGGAGCTGCCTTTAACGGGTCCCTGCAGGACCACGACCAGGGCCAGTGCCCTTTTGATATAGCACCTTTATTTTTTGGAGGAGAGGTTGACAGCAATGGGGTTGGAGGGATGGATATGGTTCTGGGTTCAGTGCGTCCAGTATGTGGAGGAAGGTCTTCACATTAACTGCAGTGAGGAGCGAGACAGCCTTTACTGGCTCTTGTTCCTGCAGGACAGACAGCAGGCCTTCCTGTAGTACCAGTGAGTGCACAACTTCACCCGCAGGACAAGGGCACAGTTAGCTGTCGCTTTATCTTGACAAGCATCCTCAGCTGAGGGTAAATAAGAAAGAGACAGTTTAAAAGACATAAAATATATGAACGTAATTACATCATTATATCAAATGTATTTACATGTATTTATAATATTATTTATTTTAATGTAGAATTCCATTTAGTATTTACATTTAATTAATAAATATATTTAAATATTTTATTAACTGAATAATGTTGAACTACAGTTTTTTTTGGTGATGATGTCAATTTACTAGCACATGAAGCTGTATAATAAATAAATACATACATTTAAATATTTATATTTATTTTTCCCAGGTTAAAATTCTTTTAACTAGAAAAAATATATGTAAAGTAAATAAATAAACAAATATTTATATAATAAATATTACAAGTTTTTTTTATGTTGAAGTCTATTTAACAGCATATAAAGCTGTATAATAAATACATACATTTAAATATTTACATTTATTTTTTCTAGGTTAAAATATTTTTAACTAGAAACAATATATAAAGTAAATACATAAATAAATATTTATATAATATATATATATATATATATATATTTATGTTGAAGTCCATTTAATTGCATATAAAGCTAATCTCTTTAACAGGGAAAACAAATTAAGTAAATAAATAAATATATATTTAATATTTTAATATTTTAATTTATAATTGAATAATGTTGAAATACAAGTTTTTCAATGTTAAAGTCCATTTAATAGCACATAAAGCAATGTAATAAATAAATACATTTAAATATTTACATGTACATTTATATTTTTTAACTGGAAAAAAATTATAAAGTAAAAAAAATAAATAATAAATAAATAAATAATAAATATTATAATGCTGAAGTCAATGTTAATATTTAGCACATAAAGCTGTATAATAAATAAATAAATACATTTAAATATTTTAATTTTTTTTTTCCCCAGGTTAAAATCTCTTTAAAAGGGAAAAAAACTACAGAGTAAATAAATAAATATATTTTAATATTTTAATAATGTAAATACTTTTAGAAATATTTAATAATGTTGAAATTCAAGTTTAATGGCAGATGCAATACATACATATAATACATAAATAGCTACATAATAAATACATACATTTAAATATTTAGATTTATTTATAGATAGATAGATAGATAGATAGATAGATAGATAGATAGAAACATGCTTAAAATAGATCTCAGTGAACATCAGCGACTGCAGTTCTATACCACGTTCTCCATGCTAAATCTCTAACGGAGAACAAGGAATGTCACTGCTCTCCAACAACACAAAATTGGCTGCCAAATTGACGACATGCATGATGCACTTGCTCTGCAAAGCTTAAAAAACAACAAAGCATTAATCTGGTCTAAATTTCACAGGAATTAGCCTGTGTTGTGCCAAGATAGATTCACATGTGCTTTTAATAGAGCCAAGCGTTTTAACACGCACTCGTTGCTGTGTTTCATTAAAAGGTACAGAGTAAACTACTTACAACTGGCATGATCAAATAACGGCCATGCCAGGGTGCGTCCTTACAGCATCTTTCCAAATAAATATATATTGGATTTCTTTGTAATTCACTTAATCCTTGTCTTGTTGAAAGTCTGCAACCCATAGCCAAGTTTAGACAGTCTCAAGCCAGATGGGAGACTTCAGTTTGTTTGTATGTATAGTGCTGTGGTTTGCTGTAATAGTACCTGGTGGCTCAGTAGTGCAGGGCTGCACCTCACAGCTCTGCCTGGCCTCTGGTCTCAGTGTTGAATCACAGCTATGGCCCAGTTCTTCTCCTTGATAACATTTCACCTCTCGCACGCGCACTCCAATCCCACATGTCTTACTGCACTGCAGGGCACAGACACAAACACATGTGAGAGGCAAACATTTTAATGATCCATTATCCCAAACAGAGAAATCACACCCTATTTGCACTGATGACTTTCAAAGAGATCTACTCATGTGCATCAGATATCATACACAAGTGTGTATTTATTTACATAAGTTCTTGTACTTATGACTTTTATTTTCCCTCATTTTAATTAGATCCCAAGAAAATTTTTTTTTATCATCTTACACAACTTTATTTCTCACAACTGCAACTTCAATTTCTTCTAATTGCAATTAAATCATAAATATCTCATAACAGGTTTTATCTCCCCATTTTTTCACTTTCTACCATCTCACACAAATTTATTTCTTGTAATTGCAACTTTAAATCCCATAATTTCTTGTACTTGTGCATTTTATTTTTTTTAATTTCAATTAAATCGCATAATGTCTCATAAATGTGGCCTTATCCTACAATTTATATATTTTTTTAATCATCTTACACAACTTTATTTCTCACAACTGCAACTTTAATTTCTTGTAACTGCAATTAAATCACAAATATCTCATAACTGAGGCTTTATCTCCCCATTTTTCACTTTCACCATCCCACGCAAATTTATTTCTTGTAATTGCAACTTTAAATCCCAAAATTTCTTGTACTCGTGCATTTTATTTTTCTTAATTTCAATTAAATCCCATAATATCTCATAAATGTGGCCTTATCATACAATTTAATTTTTTTTATCATCTTACACAACTTTATCTCTCACAACTCCAACTTTAATTTCTTGTAATTGCAGTTAATTCCCAAAATATTTTATAACAGGTTTTATCTCCCCATTTTTCACTTTCTACGATCTCACGCAAATTTATTTCTTGTAATTGCAACTTGAAATCCCATAATTTCTTGTACTTGTGCATTTTATTTTTCTTAATTTCACTTAAATCCCATAATATCTCATAAATGTGGCCTTATCCTACAATTAATTTTTTTTTTTGTATCATCTTACACAACTTTATTTCTCACAACTGAAACTTTGATTTCTTGTAATTGCAGTTAATTCCCAAAATATCTCATAACAGGTTTTATCTCTCGCCATCTTTCACTTTATTCTAT
The DNA here is from genome assembly GCF_022985175.1 of Labeo rohita. Lineage (NCBI taxonomy): Eukaryota > Metazoa > Chordata > Actinopteri > Cypriniformes > Cyprinidae > Labeo > Labeo rohita. The sequence continues at coordinate 14,623,568 of NC_066870.1, forward strand.
CTTACACGACTTTATTTAATTTGAATCCCATAATTTCTTGTACTTATGCCGTTTATTTTTCATAATTGTAATTGAATCCCATAATATCTCAACTTGTGTCCTTATCGTACAATTTTGACTTGATATCATCTTACACAAGTTTATTTCTCACAACTGCAACTTTAATTTCTTGTAACTGCAATTAAGTCCCACAATGTCTCATAACTGAGGCTTGATCGCCCCCTTTTTCGCTCTATACTATCTCACACGACTTTATTGCTCATAATGGCAACTTTAAATCCCATAATTCTTGTACTTGTGAATTTTACTTTTCTTAATTTCAGTTAAATCATATATCTTAAAATTGTGGCCTTATCTTACAATTTTGACTTTATATTATCACAACTTTATTGTATCTTTTTATTGCAATTGCAACTTTTATTTCTTGTAATTGAAATTAAATTCCACAATATCTCATGACGGAGGCTTTATCTTGTAGTTTTGACTTTATATTGTTTCATACATCTTTATTTCTCATAATTGTGACTTTAAATCCCAGTCTCTTGTGACTTATTTCTTGTAATTGCAACTTTAAATCCCATAATTTCCTGTAACTGTCTTTTGTTTATATCATCTTTCACAAGTTTATTTCTCACAACTGCAACTTTAATTTCTTGTAATTGCAATTAAATCCCACAATATCTCATAAGTGAGGCTTTATCTCCCCATTTTTCACTTTAGTTTTGATTGACAGGCGATCTGACCAATCATAACGCAGAATCAGCCATTTTGTCAGACAATCAAACCACACAGGAGAGTAATTTAACGTCGGTAGACCTGAACTTGAAAAATGGTGTGTACTGAGGACTTTCCGTGGTTGAAACAAGATACCATTTGATGATCAGTCATGTTTATTTTGTGCTATATCTTGTAAAGCGGAAGAGATGATCGGTTCACATGCTGCTTGAACTGAGGAGCTACAGTGATATGTCACGACACAAAGAGCCACAAAACAGTATTTATTTGTTTAAATTTGTTTAAGAATGGCATATGACTTTTTTGTGTGTGCATTTTATATCATCATAAGTTTAATAAGAATACCAGGTAAACTACAATAATCTTTCCTAACCTGAGACCAGGATGTAGTGAACCACTTGGAGCAGGGTCTCTCAAAACAGGCCGCACTGTCCGTGGGTCTGAGGGATCTGTCACACATCCGTTCTGGGAACTCCTTGAAGACACCACCCTCCAGCCCTGCACACACCACTTGACGCGTCTTCACTCCGCGGCCACATGTGGCATTACACTGAAAATGACAAAACAAAATACTACATTAAACAGCTCATTAAACACAGGGGCAGTGCTGTTATTGTTAAATAAAACATAACCATGTATAGGAGATGGATGGGAAGAGTTACCATTTATAAACTGCAGTACATAGACACAGCTCACCTGTTCCCACTCTTGCTCCACCCAGTGGGCGGGGCAGTTTTTGTCTCCGCATGGATGCACGGCCAGCGGCTTGAGCTCTGGATCACACTGGCCATCAGAAATCACCTTCCCACTACTGTTCTTACACACCACGTAGCGTCTCATCCTGCCCTCCCCACACGGCCCTGAGCACTTAGAGAGGGAAAAGCAGAGAAACATGATGTCATGTTTACTGGACAGTCTAATGTTTTATATTTCTATGTAATATTTTACAGGATGTTTTCTGAAACCAACCGGCCCCCAGTCAGAGACGGTCCACCTGCGGTCACAGGATGGCCCCTCGCACTCTCTCTGGCTGACCGGTCTGGTGGACTCGTTACAGAGTCTGGCCTCCATGGAGCAGCGCACCTCACGGCTCCTCACCCCACGACCGCCACACCGAGCTGAACACTGTGAATGAAAAACGTCTCGGTTACTTATGTAACCCTTGTTCCCTTTCAGTCAGTCACTCTCGATGTCACGTAGGTAATGTGACCGACGAATTGAGGTCCCCAATTCGTTGGTCACATTACCAATGTGATGTTGAGAGTGACCGACTGAAAGGGAACACAACCATTACCAACCTGGTCTCATGACGACAAAATACCTCTGGGAACTTTTTCGCAAGACACGAAATAAAGTCATGGCCAAAAATATCGTCAGAAAATATTCAACCCTTCAACTGTCCAAAAAATGCAACCCTTCTCTCAGAAAATTGTTGCAGTTGCTCACATGCTTATTTTTTTTTTTTGCATTGGAACAACACAAAAAAACAGAGAAGAAAAGTCAAATCTGATACAATTCCACACAGAACCCCAAAAAATGCACTGGACAAAATTATTGGCCGCCTAAATAAATATTTGGGAGCACCCCTTTTAGAAAAAATAACTGAAATTAATCACTTCCTGTAACCATGAATGAGTTTCTTACACCTCTCTACTGGAATTTTGGATCACTCTTCTTTTGCAAACTGCTCCAGGTCATTCAGATTTGAAGGATGCCTCCTCACAACTGCTGTTGTGAGATCTCCCCACAGGTGTTCTATGGGATTTAGATCTTTACTCATTGCTGGCCATTTTAAAACTCTCCAGCGCTTTGTTTGTAAACATTTCTGAGTGCTTTTGTGCAGTGTGTTTCGGGTCATTGTCCTGCTGGAAGACTCATGACCTCTGGTGGAGACGCAGCTTTCTGACACTGGCCACTACGTTGTGCCCCAAAATTCTTTGGTAATCATCAGATTTCATGATACTGTTCACACAGTCAAGGCATCCAGTGGCAGAAGCAGGAAAGCAACCCCAAAACATCTTTGAACCCCAACCATGTTTGACTGTAGGGACTGTGTTCTTTTCTTTGAAGGCCTCATTTCTTTTTCTGTAAACAGTGCCATGATGTCCTTTTCCAAAAAGTTCTATGTTTGTCTCATCTGTCCACACTACGCTCTCACACAAGTTTTGGCAAACTCCAGTCTTGATTTTTTATGCCTTTGTGTCAGCAGTGGTGTCCTCCTGGGTCTTTTCATTCAGATGACAATGGATAGTGCGAGCTGACACTGTTGTACCCTGTGTCTGCAGATCAGCTTGAATTGGTTTGGAAGTTAACCTGGGTTCTTTATCCACCATTCGAACAATCCTTAATCGTAGTTTTTCCTTAATTTTGCTCTTCTGTCGACATCCAGGGAGTTGAGCTACAGTGCCATGGGCTGTAAAACTCTTGTTGATATTGCACACAGTGGACAGATTAACATCTCTGGAGATGGACTTATAGCCTTAAAATTGTCCATGTTTTTCAACCATTTTTTCTCTCATATCCACAGACAGCTCTTTACACTTCTTTCTTTTCTCCATGCTCAGTGTGACACACAACACAAAGGCTGAGTCAGCTTTTCTCCATTTTAACTGGTTGCAAGTGTGATTATTTCCCACACCTGTTACTTGTCACAGGTGTGTCTAAATACAAATTACAGGAGCATCACATGCTTGAAAAGCAAATATTTCTTACAATTTTGACAAGGTGCCAATAATTTTGCCCAGTCCATTTTTGAGTTCTGTGAGAAATTTTGTCAAGTTTGACTTTTCTTCTCTGTTTTTTTGTTTTGTTGCAGTGCAAACAAAAACAATAAGCATGTGAATACCAAAACATTTGCAACTGGAACAATTTTCTGAGAGAAGTGTTGCATTTTCTGACAGAATTGCAAGGGTGCCAATATTTTTGGCCATGACTGTACGTACCGCCATGTACGTTTTGTGGCATATATTAGATGTGAAATGTCCACTGGGTGGTGCTAAAAGAGTGTTTGGTTTTTTTCCCCAGAACATGCGACATTGGTTTTGTACGTGTCACTGCAATCTGACTTGAAATGTCCGTTGAGTGGCGCTATAACTCTAATGCTCCGTGCCATTTTAAAATAACATACCATCTGCACTACACATAAACCTACGTGACAGTATGAACAAAAGCGAATGTGATGTAAAAACGCAATCGCAAGCATGCCGTTTTAGCTTGTTTTCCGGAAAGCAAATGATATGGAGCTGTAATCATAACTGTGTGCGAAAACGATTACAAGCGCTGTAATTTGTTAATTTAATTTATGTTGGAAACTGCAGTGAAACTGAAGTATTTATTGGTAGGCATTTTGCGTCTTGCGAAAAAGTTCCCAGAGGTACGTTCCTATATGTATGTTTGACTCATTATTGGGTCAAAAAAAAAAATGAAATATGATCACTGTTAACTGGAATGAAATTCTCATTTTATTTTAGTTCAAATTAATGTACTAAAATAACTAAAACTAAATCAAATAAACCTTATATATATATATATATATATATATATATACACACACAAACAGAAATAATAAAAAATAAATAAAAAACAAACTGAAAATGACAAAAACACAAAAAATACACTAAAACTTTAACTAAAATTTTAAATGAAAATGGAAAATCTAAAAATAAAAACAAATTAATTTAAAAAAAAAATATATATATATATATAATTTATATTCATTTGCTATTAACATGCAATTAAGTGTCTGAAAACATTACATTCAGTTAAGCATGTTTTAAAGTATATTATTTCTGTAATAAGCACTCTTTTTAAAAGCATGCTAAGTACTTTTTCATAGGGTTTTCTTTGTAAAGCTGTTTTGAAGCATTATGTATTGTGAAAAGTATTATACAAATAAACTGAACTAAAATCAAAGCAGCTAACTGTGCAGAAAAACATCCATTTTGGCAGCTAATATTTAATTCACATGTACATTTTCACATGTACAAGTCTGGAGACAAACGGCTTTATACACTGACCTCAGACCAGTCTGAGATCTCCCATTGCGGGCCGCAGCTTTTGCTCTTGCAGGCTTTCCGTGCGATGGGCTTCTGCAGCTCCGCAGCCTGACACAGCTCATCATAAACAGAGCTGTCAAATCCCGGCGCCATCATCTTCCAGCAGCGCACTGTGCGGAACTGAAACCCCTCTCCACATGTCCGCGAACACTCGCTCCAGCGACTAGTTTCCCACCTGCCTCAGAACACAACAACTTAAGATGTCGTCAATAACATCTGCAGCTTTCAAACATCTATGTGTATGCATTTACCTACAGTATAATAAAGCAAATTGTATTCCAACTCAAATAATTGCATGAAGTTTTCAGTATCAAACCTGGGCAGGCACTCTTTCCCTGTGCAGAACTCATGTGTGGGCTCCGGCCTGGTCAATGCGTCGCAATAGCTCTCATCCACCTCTGACCCATCATACTTCACACATAAGGCATAAGATGTACTTACGCCTATAGACACAGAGTATAATGTCAGGTTGGTTGTGTGTTTGCAAATGTGTCTCACTGTATGTGTGTGCTGTGATTTCACCTGTTGTACATGTCGAGCTGCAGGGCGCATACGCAGAAACCTTCCATCTGTACATGTCAGACATGCTGACGTCATGATTGAGAGATTCAACCTCAAACTCATTACTGCTGGAGTAGGAGAAATGAGAAAGAGAAAAAGTGAGAAAAAAATGGTTAGCAGTGCTGCTCATTTTTTTTAACTTACGTCATACAGTTAAAATATTGCATAGTATACACTACCAGTCAAAAGTTTTTGAACAGTAAGATTTTTGCTGTTTTTCAAAGATGTCTCTTCTGTTCACCAAGCCTGTATTTATAATTAAGCAAAAGCAGTAATATTTTGAAATATTTTTACTATTTAAAATAACTTCTCTCTGTTTGAATATATTTAAAAATGTAATTTATTTCTTTGATCAAAGCTAAATTTTCGGCATCATTACTCCAGTCTTCAATCTTCAGAAATCATTCTAATTTGCTGATTTGCTGTTTAAGAAATGTTTTTTTATTATTATTATCTATATTTAAAACAGAGTACTTTTTTCAGGATTCTTTGATTAATAGAAAGATCCAAAGATCAGCATTTATCTGAAATAAAACGCTTTTTTTTTTACCATTATACACTATTCCATTAAAAAATCAGTATCATTTTTTTTTTATAGAAATTAATACATTTATTTAGCAAGGATGCTTTAAATTGATGAAAAGTGATGATAAAGACATTTATAATGTTACAAATGATTTCTATTTCAGATAAATGCTGTTCTTCTGAACTTTCTATTCATCAAAGAAACCTGAAAAAATTCTACTCAGCTGTTTTCAATGTAATAATAATAAATGTTTTTTGAGCAGCAAATCACAATATTAGAATTATTTCTGAAGGATCATGTGACTGGAGTAACAATGGCAAAAATTCAGCTTTGAAATCACATGAATAAATTACATTTTAAAATATATTCAAATAGAAAACACTTATTTTAAATAGTACAAATATTTCAAAATTGTACTGTTTGTGCTGTAATTTGGATCAAATAAATGCAGGCTTGATGAGCAAAAGAGACCTCTTTAAATGTTTTAAACTTTTGACTGGTAGTGTATACTATATTTATCTTATATAATGTTAAAACAATGTATTTAATAAGTTTCTACTATTTATTCACAAGGAAATTATACCCTTATATGCTTTTTTTATGTTTGTTTTCACTTAAATAAATGAGTTACATTATAGCAGTATAATTTTGCACATTGTTTTAAATTAAAAAAATATATAAAAAGACAAAATATACACCTAAGATATTGCCACAAATAACTTTATATACCATTTTATTAAATAAGGTAAGACTGGATTTGGCTAGCCCAAATTTAAGTTTTTTTCCAGTTCTGTTCTCCTCTTTTTTTTCACCAAATGATTCCTGTCTTAATTTAAACTGTCCAAATAAAGCCAGAAAAGCCAAAAAAAATAACTATAAAAACTCAAGCTTGTTATTTTATAGTATATAGGCTAAAACGAGTGCATTTATAACTCAGGACTTGAATTCAGCCACCCTGACGCTTTCACACTTTGTATGTTTGCTTAAGTCTGAACAAGAATTTGATTCACTGGACTACATTATCATCAATACAATTACTATAGCAGAAAACGTAAATCCTCTGAGTTCCAGCATATCCATAATTTAAGAAAAGCTCCATTTATTCTTCAAAATTTCATATTAACTTGCCCTTTGAGAACTGAAGGCTGGAAAAGAAAAAGCTTTCTACCTTTTTCTACTCTAACAAGCACATCTGTGGCAAGGATGCAGTGACATTTTGAAAGATTGGTGCACATTTCCATTCATAACAACTCAAGCCAGACCGTGGCAATAAATATGTCAGAGTATTAATCTAAAAGCTCAATCCGCTCATATGCCCTCCGTCTGACCTCTCGCTGTGGGGGGTCTGCACTGGCTCCACCTGGTGGAGCTGGAGAAGGTTGGACCGGTGGTTTGTTGAGTCATTAGTCCTGGGCTCAAATACAGACTCTCCATCTGGACCGTGCGCATCCAGGCTGCCCGAGTAGATCTCCAGTGTCAGGCTGTTGTCCAGTGAAGAGTTGAGCTTGAGTACAGCGCAACCTGAGAGTGCAGAACCGTCTTTACAGGGTTGTCTGGAGCCTGAGGGCCATGATGCTCCATCATAGAAAAGACTCTGCAGAACCGGTGTAGAGGTGTGATTGGAATCACTGGAACTAGACGAATCACCATCAATCAGGTTGGAATCAGGGCCTGGACAACAGCAAAGCATTAATCAATCATTTAATCAATCCATTACATCTTACCCAAGATTAGCTTTCCTTTATAATTTAAAATTTCTGTACAATATATGGGCCATTCTACAGAATTAGTGCCAACTGCTGTCCCACAACCAAAAAACACATTTAAAAACATTTAAGTGTTCAAATCTTAGATGTTTACTAACCCCTGAATTTATGATCAGGATATGTTTATTTGTCACTCTCTCTCATAGCAAGGTAAAAATATATATACACATTTACAATGTAGTAAAATCTTAACAGGTCAATAGGTCAGTGACAATTTTGAGGGAGAGAACAAATATTCCAAAACTTTCTGAAAAAACAATATGAGAATTAACTGCACAATTACTAGAAATGTGTACCTTGGATATTATACAATTTGCACAGATGCATTTTTTTCAAGATGTTTCCAACTCTGACTTTGGACCAGTTCTGTAGAACAGCCCATATACAGTATATTAGTTAATATCATGTTTAAATATTTTAATACGACTTTTACAGAATGTACTCTATACTTAACAAAATACACACTACCATTTAAAAGTTTGGGGTCGGTAAGATTTTTTGGTAACACTTTACAATAAGGTTCATTAGTTAACTATATTAGTTAACATGACTCTGAATGAACAACATACTTCTACAACATTTATCTTATATCTTATTATCTTTGTCAGTGTTAATTTCAGCATTTACTAATGCATTATTAAAATCAACAGTTTGTGTTTATTAACATTAATTAATGCACTGTGAACTAATGTAAACAATGAACAACTGTATTTTTATTAACTACTAACTAACATTAAAAAAGATAAATAAATAGTGTAATAAATGTATTGTTTATTGCTCAGTTATGTTAGTTAATACATTAACTAATGTTAACAAATGACATCTTATAAAGTGTTACCGATTTTTTTTTAAAGAAATTAACACTTATATTCAGCATGGACACATTAAATTGATCAGAAGTGACAGTAAAGACATTTATAAAGACATTTTTAATGTAAAAGATTTCTGTTTCAAATAAATGCTTTTGAACTTTACATTCACCAAAAAAAAGTTTTTAAAAAGTTTTCAATATTGATAATAATAAGAAAGAGCACCATATTATTGTGATTTCTGAAGGTTCATGAGACACTAAAGACTGTAGTAATAGCTGCTGAAAATTCAGCTTTGCCATTACAGGAGTAAAATACATTTTAAATATAAAAAAAAAAAAACTTATTTCAACTGTTATGTTTATTGTTTTATTGTTTTTATTGTAGTTTAATCAAATTAATGAGTGAGCATAAGAGGCTTTTTTTAAAAACATAAAAATATCTTCCTGAGTCTGACCCCTAACTTCTGAATGATAGTGTAAGTGTATTAAAAAATAAAATCATGCTTAAATATATTAAGCATTTACAGTGAAACTTGGCATATTTTTAATAAACTCTTCAGTATAGCTAATAATAAGTGATTTTATATCTGAAGCTACATATAAACTGTATTATTGTGTTAACATTATTAACACTGTTATTAATCATTAAAAAGAATTAGTTGTAATTTAATGTTTGTACAGCGTACTAAATTATTGTAGTATGTAGTTTTGGGCTTGTTACTCAAAAACTTTAATATATTACTCATTACTAGTTACTCCTTTCAAAAGTAATATTTTACTTTACTTATAACTCCCGGCAAAAAGTAATTGGTTACACTACTAGTTAACAGGAAACTAGTGGTTAACCCTAACCCTAACTAGTTACTGCCCAGCACTGGTAATGTGATTACTTTAAAGAACTATAATAGTTCATAGACTATAAAATATAATCACGTATGCCTTACCTCTTTAAATTTAAACTCTGACACTGAAATTGCTTTCACATTTTGAAATCTTGTTTCATATTGTCGAAATATCCCCACATTTACATCAATTGTGAATTGTGTTATTGTAGTTCACAAAAAGAACTCCCCTTTTCCAAAAAGACTCAAGAGCAGTCTTCAAGCAAAACAGCTTTTACACAAATCAAATGAAGCTAAACTTTAATAGTCAGTCAAACCCTTGTCCGCACCAAATCCTCTAGTGCAGGGGTCTCCAAACTCGGTTCTGGAGGGCCTGTGTCCTGCAGAGTTTAGCTCCAACCCTAAATAAACACACCTGAACCAGCTAATCAAGATCTTACTAGGCATGCTAGAAACTTCCAGGCAGTTGTGTTGAGACAAGTTGAAGCAAAACTCTGCAGGACACCAGATTTTGGAGACCCCTGCTCTAGTGTGAAAGCAACATGAAATGCCAATGAATGAACCCAGAATGTTTTCCCCTAAAGCTTACTTACCAAAACTGCCTTGTGCCTCAAGATGGTGCATTTCATCATCTAGCTCATTCTGTAGAACCTCACTGGCAGGTCTAAACAATACCAGACCAGGCAGCTCACTGAAGTTTACAGAAGCTTGAAGTTCCCACAACAGCTCCTCATGGCCCACATGCACCTCCACATTATCTTGAGATCCCAATGAAGCGCTCTGATTGTCTTTCTTTCCAAATTCCTTACGAGCCTCGATTTCATTATGAGTGGAGGATAGCTCTGTAGAGGACGTGTTAACCTTTTGCTCTGGCGGTGAAGGGCCTTTAGATGTCTTTGACATCAGGTTGCTTATCTGAGGTTGTTCAGGTGTGGAGGCCATGAGAGGTGCCGCCCTCAGCTCCGGAACTCGAGGAACTGTATACTCATATGTGATGTGAGGCATCTTTCCATTGAGGTTGTAATACTGAACAAGAAGAAAACAGGGGCTTAGAAAAAAACACAAAAATTATGCTACATACTACATGCTGGCTGAGATACCTACACAGGAGATAAAAATAAAAATATGGTTGTGATGATTTTACATACCTATATACCTACCATGACATTCAGGGCCTGATGGGTGGGACCCTGAGCCATGATGTACTCAAAGCCATCAGAGAAGAGGTTAGCCGGTCTCCTATACTTAAACACCGTCCCAGCAACATGGAAGTTCTGTGGATTGTCAATCACACTGTTCCCATTGAAGAAGAAATGACCAGCTTCATCAGACAGAGCTAGAAGATGATGAAAGATACATTTGATCACTTTTTTCCCTCTCTCTCTCTTATCTTTGCCCACTTGAATTTTGACAGATCAACTTCGCAAAAAACTCTTACCCAAGATATTTTCAGTTTTCCGACGCTCTATGATTTGGATATCAGTAGCACCAACCGGTATATTGGTTATGAAAACATAACCTAAAGAAACAGACAAATGAATACATTTTAAATTATCTGTTAGCGTTTAGTGTGTCAAATGAAACAAGGGGTTAAAGGGACAGTTCACCCAAAAATAAAATTCTTCCTAAATGTTCACCCTCATGTCGGTTCAAACCCCTAAGAGTATTAAAACACAAATTAAGATATTTTGATGAAATCTGAGAGTTTTTTGACCCTCCATAGGCAACAACATGACTACCACGGTCAAGGTCCAGAAAGGTAGTAAAGGCATCATTAAAATAGTCCATGTAACATCAGTGGTTCAACTGTAATATTATGAAGCCATGAGAAGCTCTCAGATTTCCTCACAAATATATTGATTAGTGTTCTGAAGATGAACAAAGGTCTTACGGGTTTTAATTGTTCTGACATTGTTCCAAATATAAACTTTATTTATTCTGAGAAACAAAAAAGAACATATTTTGAAGAGTGTTGGAAACCGAACAGTTTTGGTTCCCAATGACTTCTATTGTATGTTAAAAATATAATGGATATTAGTGGCAACCAAAATTAAACATTCTTCAAAATATATTCTTTTATGTTCTACAGAACAGAGAAAGTTATGCAGATTTGGAATGTCAGCAAATAATGACAGAATTTTCATTTTTGGTTGAACTATCCCTGTAATTTAGAAAATGTAAACAATAAATGGAAACAAATTTGGCCAGAGAAGGTCTATTCAACCCTTAATGCTAACATAAGGTATACCTAACTGTGTGATCCCTTTCCGGTAAGATCCTGAGACACGATAACAAGAACCTCCGTTTCCACCACAGACTCCACATTTGTCTATGGTTTTGCTGGAATACAATTTCCCATCACACCCTACCACCTGCAACCGAGAGAACAGAAAGGTTAGCACTGTGGATAATCACATAAATTATCTTTTCTGTCACAGAAGAACTTAAACCCAATCTCTGCCCCACCAGACTACACTTACCTGTACAGTACCCCATATTTAGAAGATATTTAAAAGGATGAAATGAAAATTCACCTAAAAATGAAAATTCTGTCATTAATTACTCACCCTCATCTCATTCCAAACTTGTAAGACCTTCGTTCATCTTCAGAACATAAATGAAGATATTTTTGATGAAATCTGAGAGCTTTGTGACCCTCCATAGATAGCAAGGGTCCTACCACGTTCAAGGCCCAGAAAGGTAGCAAGAACATTGACAAAATAGTCCATGTAACATCAGTGGTTTAACCATAATTTTATGTAGCTACGAGAATACTTTTTGTGCACAAAAAAATAAAAATAATAATAATAATGAGTTACCGTCTACCACCATTATCAAGAGTACCACAACAAAATATATTCTTGTAGCTACTTAAAATTACAGTAAACCACTGATGACAAATGGACTATTTTGTCAAAGTTATTGGTACCTTTCTGGGCCTTGAAGTAGCAGGAGCCTTGCTGTATATGAAGGGTCAGAAAGCTCTCAGATTTCATCCAAAATATCTTAATTTGTGTTCCAAGGATGAACAAAGGTCTTACAGGTTTGGAACAACATGAGGGTGAGTAATTAATGACAGAATTTTCATTTTGGGGTGAACTATTCCTTTAATAATTCATTCTCATTTCTTTTATTATTACACTTAGATAACCTTTCCTGTCAACACCCATTTAAACTTAATATTTAAAAACAGTTAAAACACTGTTAAATGTAATCTTTAGCAAACCTCAAAATGAATATCCATTTTTCATACTTTTTATACATGTATTATAATGTTGTGATCCCTAAATTCATGTGTAGCATTTGAAATGATTGTTATTGAAGTTAATTTTAATTCATTTTTCCCCCCTTTTAATATCAGAGGATATTTTAATAGTGTCTATTTACCAGTTTATCATAGCCTTAACATGAAAACAATAGTGCACAGTTAATTACTAATAATGCATATAATAATATAAATAATATACATTTCAGCTCAACAAATTGCATCACTCTGTGTCTGTTTTTATTATAAATTTAGGCTACATTTACACTAGTGCGTTTTCGTTTTAAAACGCATAACTTTTGCTACAGTTACGCCTATCGTTTACATTACTCCGATGTTTTATACCCTGAAAACAGAGATTTTTAAAAACACTACAGACCCCGTTTTAGTTTGAAAACTCAGAGGTTGTTTTTCAGTGTAAGCGGACCAACATGGAGGCTTTTGAAAACGATGGTGTGGCACCCATATTCGCTCGGCTTATCCTTGACGACCGTGTAAACAATAACAACATGCTCATTGTTGTGCCCATAGATATGTATAGGTAGATTCCCCATTCAACCGCTTCAAGCACGTAGACACATCCGCCATCTAAATAATAGGGCATCTACCTTTACATATCTATGGTTGTACCTGCATGAATGGTCATGTGACATGCGTTTTCAGTTGTGTAGTGTAAACAGAGATCGTTTCTGAAACGCACTGAAAACGCCAGTGTAGACAAGGATCGTTTTCATTTTAAAACGCCGTTTTAAAACAAAAATGCACTAATGTACACAAGGCCTTAGAATAAACTGACGACGATTCTTGATTTCTTCTTACGAGACCTATTGCTATTACCAATAAGCGATTGTCAACTGAAAAACTGCATTGGCTATAATGTCAAGCATCCTAAATATAGCATTACTGTAACCTTCTCACCTTACAGGGCCTTGGCTGCTTGAAGCTTCTAATAATCTTTGCACCAAATATTATTCTGACACACCTGACACTGGCCCTCGATGCAAACACCCTGGTAGATCCCGTCCCTGCAAAACGTCCCGTCATGGGCAGGCACCAACAGCTGCCTTTCCCCTGTGGTTGTGGTGCACTGGAGGTCACATGGCTTATTGGAGATGTTGATGTAATCATCTGAACAGGAGGTGACATCAGCAAAACATCATTACGATCTAGGCTTTAGAGAATTCCTTTGGAGATAATAGGTCTTTATGGCATTGAGAGGCCTCTTTTGTACATAGGGGACTATGGGCTGAGGAAATAATCCTAAAGGGGCATCTGTGAGCTATAATAGAGCTGGCCAGGGGCCAAGACAAGAAATTCAGAGTCTAGAACACTGAAAGGCTGAAAGACTAGGAAGGAGAGCAAATTAACTAAAGCGATTTGAAAAAACAGAGAGAGAGAGGTGGAAAAAGAAAACACTGAGGGACGTTTTTCTTACCCGGATAAAGTGGAACCCACTCATAGTGCTTCCTGCCGAAGGCTTTGGCATTGAACTGAGAGCACTGGTGCTGTTTGAAGCTGATTCTGCTGTTTGGGCACGGCTAGGCAAACATCCAGACAACAATAAAGAAACAGCTCGTGAGCCAGGCAGCAGGTCAAACTGCCTGCAGATATTAGAGCTTCAAGCCAACATGTGTAAAAATGCACAGTTATGCCAGATGGCTTGGATGGAGTATTCCACCCAGTAACACAGTCACATTATTATGGGTTATCCTTTAATTATACACAAACATCTTTATGAAGATCTCATAAACTTTTGGCCATACCTGATTTGTGCACAGCTGATACTGTTTGGATGGTCCTGTGCAGAAGGAACTGTTGATGTTTTGGGTCGACATCAGTCTGAAAACATGTCATTTGTAAATAAGTCTTTCACATTTTGATGAGACATTAAAAATGTAAAATATTCATAAAGGATTGGCAGATATGACAAAATAGGAATGCACCTATCTATAAGCTGTTATAGTAGACTCATTTGTAAGTCACTTTGGATAAAAGCATCTGCTACATGATTAAATATAAATGTAAATAGACAACCAACACATAATTGATATTGACTTTCCAATTTGTTTTAAAAATTGTATAAATAAATGAAATAAGATAAAACACTTACCCCCGGTTTCACAGACAAGGCTTAAGCCTAGTCCTAGCGTTGAAACCCTATTGTAATTGTTAGAGTGGCCAAGGATCAGCAATCTCCACATAAAACTCATCAGGCAGACCAAACTGTAAGTCATAGAGACTTTGGGGATGGTAGTACTCCCATTGTCTACAAGGTCACCAAGGCTGACCCCAATCAGCTAATGGGGGCGCTACAGCGATCAAAAGTACGAAATCGCTCTTAAATTCCTCAACCGGTCGCCAGCTCAAGTGTTTTTTGTCATTGGAATCCTTGGGTCACGCCAGACAAAACACACACCTCAGACTTGTCCATCACCCTGGCGAAATTTTCAGGTATTTTGCATTTTTGGAAAAATCTACTTTTGCGAACAATAAATAATTATCAAAAAAAAATCGTCACAAAGGGTTGCCAAAACGTTGGAAAGGAGCAGGACCGCCTTTACTAAAACTGGTATAACTTTTGAATGAAATGAGACATCTTCGCCAAACACAAAACACATAAGTAAGAGTGAAAAAAGTTGTGGAGCTTGGCCACTTGGCAGCGCTATAAGGGGAAAAAAAACAGAAAAGGGGCCATAACTACATAACCATTTGTCCTATCAGCATGAAAAACGCTATGGATGCTCTTGGCCCAAAGTGCCACAAGTGTCTATAAGGACATTTGCATATCTCAAAAAACATGGCCACCACAGGTCCTAAAGATCTGTGAGAACCTTGAAAGAAATCAGCCACTGTAGGGTGTAAATGACTGTATTTTGTGCAGTTTTTCACATATATGCACAATATTCATATCATACAATAGACCTCCTCATTCCGAATGACTTTGCCTCTAGAACCACAGCTGTCAACCAAACCATTTGTTAAATGATTGCGAAAATGTAAAAAAAAAAAAAAACTATTTTTGCGAACTAGTCCTAGGTTTTTCACTCCATTTGTAAAAAACACTGCAGTGCATTCTCTAGGTCAACAATTATCAAGTTAAAATTTACCCTTTGGGAAGGTATAACGTGGTTGTTTAGAAAAAGGGCCTGTCTAAATATTCCCAAAAGTCTATGAAGCCTAAATGAAAACTCAAAACTTGACCACATGTGACAGGTGATTCTAAACAAGAATGCAAAGTTTTATGGCAATCGGACCACAGCTGGCACTATATCAGTCATAAACTAAAAAACATTGCATTTCTTTGGTAAATGACCTGGATTTGCCTTTGACTTGGATGCTTTTTAATCATTGATTTAGGTTGTTACAGGCTTGATAAATAATATGTAATGTCTTTTTTCATATGTGCTTAAACACCTGAAAGCGACTGAACTCTGGTAATCGCTGCTTGCAGCTATATTTTTTTTTCTATACTTTTCTAAAATTTACTATTTGGGTTTAATTTACTTTTAGTTGTTTAGTTTAGTTTTGATTCATTAGTTTAGTGTCTTTAGTTTCAGTTTTCAGTTCTGTATTTCAGTTAGTCGCCAAAGAAATAGTTATAATTTTTGTTTGTTTTAGTTTCATTTTTGTCATTTTATTTCAGATCATTTCCACTTCACATTTATATATACTTTTAGTTTTAGGTACTAGTTAACCGGTAACAGGAGTACTTCAGCATCCCATACCGGTAACCAGCATCCATATCCACAGCATATGCCACTGGGATCCCTCTAAACGTTTCCATACATGATTCTCCTCATCTTTCTAGCTCTCTCTGTCCCCTCCCCCACGCACACACCTTTCGTTGCCTCCACCATACTGGGAAGTGCTAATGGGAGCCAGCTGGACTGGCTCAGCTAGGGCCCTTATCTCTAGTGGAATCTCCCTGAAATGTTTGACCATTTGCTTTAAAAGCCATTTTATAAATATGTTTGTCATTCTGAGCAGAATTCCCTGTGTCATGTGGGCCAGTGGACTTATGTTCATTCCACATGACATTCCTCTGGGTGCTCTGGAGGATATTAGTCAAGCGGGAATTCTCTCCCGCTTCCCCCCTTTCTCATGTGAGGGTTCACTTGGGTTAGTCTGAGCTCTGGTATAAGCTGAGGAAGGGAAAGGTTTATCTTTAATTAACGGAAGAAATGCAATTTTCATGTTTTCTTTCTTTCCTTAAAATTATAAAATAAATAAAATCTAAACCAGTTATATATCAAACTTGCTAACTAATAATGTGAAAAAGAAACTGAGCATTCAGGGCCAAAAAATCTCACATGAAATGAATTCTGTGACCTTCAAGCTGATCGTGAGTGACATTACCCGGTGTGAAAAGTGGGTTCAGACCAGGGTCACATTGACAGCTCGTAACCCATAGTGGAGAACCTCGCACAATGCATCACACCTGTCACTTCTGATTAGTACAAAATCAGAGGGTCATTTGTCCTCGGGTGAGCTAGATCTAAATGAGCTTGTGTAATATTTGAGAGTGGCATACCTCTGCTGCAGACAGTGACGCTCTTGAGAGCGCACTCCTCCTCCACAGGTACGGGAACAGGTGGACCAGCTGCTCCATTCACCCCACCACTGCGCTACCTCGTCTGGCTGCTTCTGGAAATCCTCCCTCCCCTCACTGCTGTCCTGGCAAAGACAGAGACACAGTGCTTCACTGCTGCACACTTGCATGATAACATGGAAAATCTGTAAACAATGGCAATTATTGTCAGACACAAGCACTTCTCTGTGTAACTTGCGGGTAAAAGCGGTCACGACTCTCATGGCACTAATATTAGTCAAATGTTGTTGTAGTACAGATCTTGTTTCCTATGTTAGGCTCAAGCATTTACAGTTAAGTTTTTAAAACTACGATTCTTTAGGGTCTGAAATATCTGCAACAAACTTTGATTAAGATTCCTCAATAGTCGTGTAAAACAACATTCCTTTTACCTTGACAAAAACAGCTCTGTTCACAGCGACCCGTTTTAGTGCATGTCTCTTTAAATGACAATGAGCTACGGCTCACCCCACCCCCTCGTCCGTTTTTTGTGTATTTGGTGGGATGCTACCATAGTGTTGCCAAGTCTGTAGTTTTCCCTGCGGAATTGGGCTACTTTTACACCGCTGTCGCGGGTAGTTTTTGATGTCTGCAAGTTGAAGCGTCCCCAGTAACGTCATATTTACCCCCTGGAATGCAAATTTACAAGGGGAACCCCGACACAAAAAAGTGATTGGGCTAGTTTTGAGTAGCAATTGGGTGGGTTTTGTTGTGAAAACCTGGCAACCCTGTGTTACCATCAAAAACAAAACTAATCCACTTAGCCTTAATGGCTCTGATGTCAGGAGAAACTGAAGACGCTTATGTTCACTTTTACATTCAAATAAACACCTTCATTACTTACGAGACACTGTTGTCGCTACAGCTGGTTGAGTCCTGAGAAAATGGCGGATGACGTACGACTGGCTGAGGGTAGAAATATGCTAATATAAGACAGTGCATCAGCGGCTGTGGGCGGGGCCTGAGCAGTATGACATCATACTGCTCCAAAAATCAAAACGGCTTGATAATTGAGACTATTTAGGTTTTTTGGGGATTGAAAAATAAGGAGTGAATGGATTTTTATCCACTGTAGGGTGGTGCAAACACCATGTAGAAGTAAATTTCGCATCCGATGTCCCCTTTAAATAAATAATAATATGATATTGTTTATATGTTGGACTCAAACACTTGCTGTGAAGTATTCACAACTCACAACACCATTAGCAATACATGTGCAGTGTAATATAGAATGTGAATATTCTGTAGGACTGATTCTCTGATATACAAGTAGAAAAAATAAAAGGGAAGAATAGAGTGTGACGAGAATAGAAAATAGAAAACAGATTAAAAACGAAAAATAGGACAGTAAAAAAAGAAGTTTGGCAAAAGTTCAAAACAGACTGGCTGTCTATGAATTTTCATCGAAGAAGCCCAGACAAGCCTAGACATTAAAGTTTAGAGACAGTTTTAGTGAAGAGATGGAGTCGAAGGTGGATGCAGCCCCCCTAACGGCCCAGATGAAAGGGCCAGCGACTGTAGGCAAATTAAGCAGACTCCTGTTGTCTAGACAGCAGGTTAATCGCTCCTCTTCAAGCCGTGCATCAGTGAACTTTAACACAACACAGGCATGGCTCCATGGAAAGTCTTGTGAAGCTCTCAAAGAGAAGAGCTGCCCAGCATGGTTGATCTCAAACCAGCTTTAATGGTCAACGTTTGGATTTTGGTATAAGGAGGCGGAATTACACAAAGACCATTTTCTTCCTAGAGCTGTATGCACCCGTTGACCCACCCTGAATAGTGTGCTGTTTAGTCCACAACTGACATTTGGAAAGTTATGGTATATTTAAGCATGAAATCCACTTGTTTGAAAATGACATTTTGACATAGATGTCCACTTATTGTCTTTTTTTATGACTGAGTCTCTTCAGAAGCACAATTACAGTGGAATATGTGCTTACCGTAAAATGTGACCCTTAAAGCAAGAGCATTGACTTGTCCTGCAGGCTTGTAGAAATGCATAATGGTATGTTTAGTTGGAAGGGAGTTTAGCAGCCCCTCTTTACAAACCCAAATAGCTTGGCAAGAGCCGACCCAGTGTCCCCCGCCCCAAACGCAGGGGATGTTAAGGGGATCTTGTCCAAACAAGAGTCTGCATGCCCATATGTTTTTTATCTGAATGCCCTCTGGATGTTTAGATTCTAAATAGACAATAGACTTTTCCCCACTTTCTAATGCATCCTAAAACGGAGATCCCCTAGGGAGACCACATGGGGCCGATGAGTTTCGAAATGTCACTTCACTTGAGTTTAGTCTGCTGATGCTTGAACACGGCGCCAGTCAGGTCGAACCGGTCATAAATGTGCTGAACTGAGCATCAAAACATCTTTTATAGCACAACAGTAATATTGCTTTCAAACAACATGTAAGGAAGAACGCCCATAAATGTTAGACCAAACAAATGAAGGAATGACAATGCTCTATTTATGGGCTACTATAGCAGGATATGAGTAAAGCTTTACGTTGTAAACCATTCTTTCGATTCGTTGATTCGAATCTTTTCAGTGAATCAGTAGGCTCGGTTACAAAAACCTGTGTGAACGATTCCTTCAGGAATCGAACTGAACCAACGGTTATCGAGTCAACTTTAAAACGGCTAAACGCATAAACGCATACACAAAAACTTTCAGATGAACAACGTAAAAACAAACATTTAGTATAAATTCTAATTCTTTTTACGATCTAAATAACTTAAATGATGTTGTGATTAATCATAGTTGTAACAAAATTAAGATTGTGATTCTAACGCTATGTAAAAGTTACAAAGAAAGCATTTTTTTTCAACATTCTACTAACTATATTTTTAACTCAAAATATAAAAGCATTTCAATGCTTATTTGTACGAATATTCTAAGAACTGTCCAGTTTTCTTGCCGTGAGTAGAACATTATTTAAATGTTAAAAAACGTTTGTTAGAATGTTCATCAAGTACAAATAACATCATAAGAACTTTTTGAGAATGCAGATGTCAGAACGTTTTAACATTATGAGAATGTACAGATTACGTTATAAGGACGTTCCATAAACAAGAACGTTTTGTCCTAACATTTATATAACTTTTAAAAAACGTTACTGAAATGTGAGAACGTTCCCGTTAGCTGGGAAAAAAATAAAACCCTCAGAAAACAGGACGTAAACACGGGAATGTATGATGACGCAATTACGTGTGACTGAATTATTTTTTGGAACAAGGTTCTTTGAAACTAACTGTTCGAAAGAACCGATTCGCGGAAATGAGTCGGAGTTCTCATGACTAGATTCACCTCGATTCAACTCACTCTTGACTCAAACATGCAACTGAAAGAAAAGTTGTCACCGGCACGGAGTCCAGAAGCCAAGTGAAAAGAGATTTTCAAGAATATTAGCCTAATTCACGTATAATTCATTCATTAGTGTACGATTTGTTCTAATATGCTCGGGGGATATCAAAAAGTACTTACGGTTTAAAAATTTGCTATTAAACCCGTGAAATAATGTGCAGCTTTAATTTGGGAAATTCCAGACCTAAAAACTCCAGCTGGGCTTTGATCTCAGAAGCCGAAACAGCACAAATCGCGGTGTAAAAGAACGATGCCGTGCTCGTGGACGTGGTCAAAACCGTGTTTTGGTGTGAAAGTTTGATGTTACGCCCGCCACTGTGGCTCTTCTCGTTTCCCGCATTGTAACCGGCATTTGTAACTGAGCGCTTATTCAAACCAGCAAAGTAGATCAAGCCTACGGCTTCAAGCCCAAAGAGTGTTTCACAGCGATCTGAACAAAAATGAACGCGATTTACCTTAACATTTGCACCTGCTGCAGTATTAATAATCCATAAGTGTAAGACAAAGTAGTGTAGTAGAATATGTCCGAATCTTGCAGTCCAGAGACAGTACATGGTTCATTTGAGAACAAGGAGACCTCGCCCCCCTGATCTTAACCAAAGACTAAAGAGAGAGAGGGGCTCGCACTTTGAGGTCTAACGGTGAACGAAACCCTTGATGCATTAATGGCTTTACAACCTGCTGGAAGAAAAGAAAAGGGGGCTGGTCAGACCACTGTGATTGACCTTGTAGATTTCAAAGTACAGCATCCATCTCTACCAGGACCCAGAAACAGACGTTTGCCTACATTAGTCATGTAAATAGTCTGAGCGCACTACTAATAACAGGACAGTAAAACAAAGGCACTTAAAATCACCTGGAATTTTGTAACAGTCTTATCACCTGATCAAAGCCTGTCAGTTTCATGTTATTGCTGTATAATTAATAAAACATACAAGAAAGGCAAAGACAGTGTTTTGCATTTGCATGTTTTTTATATATAGAAAACATGATAAATGAGCGTCAGTTGCAATGAGAAATATTTAGGTCTAAACACCAGTTTGAATATATGATGCAAACCTCAAATAGCCATCATGATAATTACTGTGTTTTTTAGTATTTAATTTAATTGTGGTTAAAGGCTTATTGAAACCAACAAAGAGGAAAACCAAATGCTCATTACTGCAACTTGGATGTGTTCCAATCACATAAACGAATATCACTTTACATAATGAAACTGTTCTCAAGCCACAATAAATTTAGGTTTCTGACGACAAAAGCATGTTCAGACACCCCACCAAAGAGCCTGTGTTGTACCACCGATTTCCCTGACTGCGCATTCCACTTGAAAAAAAAAAACCCTAATCTGTTGCTATTACTTCCAATATAAATGAGTATTATATTTGTTAATTAAAACATCAAAGTAATCCAATCAACAGCATAAGTTGTGGTCAGTCAAAAATACCCTCAAGCCTCATCCAAAATGTAGATGTGTTTGTTTTTTAATAAAAACCAAGTTGCAGAAATTTAGCATTACATCACTGGCTCGCCAATGGATCCCCTGCAGTGAATGGGTGCCGTCAGAATGAGAGTCAAAACAGCTGATAAAAACATCACAATAATCTACAGGCCACCAATAAACATCTTGTGAAGCAAAAAAAAAAAAAAAAAACCCTGCATGTTTATTAAAAAAAAAAAAAAAAAACGTTATTAAGACATTTTTAAAGTCCAAATGTTGCTTCTGGCTTTCTTGTCTTGTCTGAATCAGGAGAAAAATATGCACAGATCATGCACCCGTTTAACATTAAAACACCTTATTGATGGATCTGTTTCTTACAAACGTGCTGATTTTCTCTCCACAAGACATTAATTAATGGATTATTCTGATGTTTTTTTTTTTTTTTTTTTTTTTTTTTTTGTAATAGGAGCAGAGTTGAAAAAAGTTAGCATTACATCACTTCCTTACCAATGAATCCTCTGCAGTGAATGGGTGCCGTCAGAATGACAGTCTAAACAGTTGATAAAAACATCACAATAATTCACAAGTAATCCTTACAACTTGATTCGGACAAGAAAGTCAGAAGCAACATTTGGACTTTAAAAATGTTTAGACTCTCATTCTGATGGCACCCATTAACTGCAGTGGAAAAAAACTGAAGCAAAAAACTGCATGTTCATTAAAAAACAAATCCATTATTAAGATATTTTTAAAATCAAAATGCTGTTTCTGGCTTTCTTGTCTGAATAAGGAGAAAAATATGCACAGATTAAGGACTGGTTTAACATTAAAACACCTTAATGATGGATTTGTTTCTTACAAACACACAGATTTTCACTTCACAAGACATTAATTGATGGATTATTCTGATGTTTTTAAGTAGCATTACATTTTTAGCATTACATCACATGCTCACCAATGGATCCACTGCAGTTAATGGGTGCTATCAGAATGAGAGTCTAAACATTTTTAAAGTCCAAATGTTGCTTCTGACTTTCTTGTCCGAATCAGGAGAAAAATATGCACAGATCAAGGACTGGTTTAGCATTAAAACATGCATTAAATTATAGATTTGTTTCTTACAAACATGCAGCATTTCACTTTACAAGACTAACTGATGGAATGTTGTGATGTTTTTATCAGCTGTTTGGACTCTCTGACGGCACCCATTCACTACAAAGGATCCATTGGTGAGCAAATGATGTAATGCTAAATTTCTCCAAATCTGTTCTGACGAATAGACAAGCTCATCTACGTCTTGGGTCACCTGAGGGTGAGTCCATTTTCAGCAATTATAATTTTTGGGTGAATTATTCCTTTAAACAGCCATTTGTAGACATGTATGTATTTTTAGACTGCATCAATGACATACACTGATGAAAACTCCACACTGGAACATTTCCAGGCTGTTGCAGATACTTGATATATGAAACAATAGACACCTGTGATGAAGAACATGACTTTTGATTAAAGACCTATGGCAGCATACTTGTAGGTGTGAGTCAATGTCAAGAACACCTTCAGTGCTGCTTCACACTGCTGAAGGGCATTGTACCTACACAATAGACTTTTGTATGGGGCTGCCAAACTAAAGGAATCTTTCTCTTACAGACACTGACATATGGACATTCCCATTTTCACTAAAATAATATGGAATGTAATAATCAAATTACTAAACACAAAGAGCTATCTGTCAGGGATTTTAGAGTATCCACAACACCCAAAATCCACATGACATATTATGGTAGACTGTTATGAAAGTATTGGATTAATATTTATATATGTTCCTTCATCAAGCAATCCTGTACAGTGTAAGGAGTTTACATGCTTTATAATGGAAGCAGAATTAGGAATGATACACATAAACTACCCCATCAAATAGAAGGGACTTCTTTAAAAATGCACCATTTAGAATAACACTAAAGTGACCACAAAATTGCACTTGAACACTCTGGAGGAAAAAAACTACAACTTTTCTCAGAACTAGTCTTGGTTCTCAGTTTTAGAAATATTTGCAGTGACTTTTAGCTCTGTTAAGTCAGTTCGCCTCATGTTTATACATGCATTTTGAAAAAAAAAGTACATATCCACTGATGTACTTCAAGTTCTTTTGGTAAGTCAGTTCGTACTGCTAAAAACATAAATGTAAAAACTGGAGAAAGGAAAAAAAACATTGGCAACAGTCCTCTGGAGTGTTATAGGGTGAATTAAGGTAACTGGGGCTTTTCCCCCCACTCTTTACTTACACAATTAACTGTGATGTTACCTGAACACTTTATACAAACAAATGTCATATTTCTAAAACTGTCCAAATTTATATACATATTAAACGTGTTCTCGTCTGCTTTTGGTAACTCAGGACAGTACACTTTGAGATTTAGGACAGTCTGTGCCCCACAAATTTAAGTGTTCTTATATGCAGTAGTGAGAGCATGTGTACAGACTAAGATAGAAGGGAGATTTAAATGTGCAAATTAATTGCATATCCTGTTTTATTGTTGCATATGTAGCAAGGATGTCTAAATATAATATATATGAACTATGAATGTAACATAAGCATTTTCCTGAATGACTTCATCTTTAACATGTGAGTCTCTTAAAAAAGCGACACGTTCGACATATTAAAACATTTGGTAAAGAGGAAAGTCATGTTTAAAATGAAATCACAGTTTCAGTGTTAAATAAATAAATAAATACATATTTGGAAAATTATTTTCCTTTCTTTTCTTTCTCTCTCTCTCTTTTTCCAAGGGTCCTATACAAGTTGCTAATTCGCCAGTAGAAGGCCTAATGTTATCTCAATTATATTAAAAAACCTAGCTAGAATATGGTATTGTTGCCATTTATTTGCTTGTGATGTTCGATGAAAAGCATGCATAAAATGTCTTTAATTATTCAGTGTTAAAAAATGACTTTTGAGGACTTGCAACTAATCAAATTGTCAGTAGATGGCGTAAAAACTCTACTTCAGATGCCGCTTTTTCGGCGTTGGGAGTCTTATTCAGTAAATTATAATTGTTAAAATACATAGATGTGTTTTTTGACTCATAACAACTAACGAAGAGAATTATTTCAGAATTAAGATATGTTGTCATAATTAATTTCCCCAGAAATCACTGAATACTTTTAACATGACAAGGTATTTTATGTTTACATTTATACTCCTGCGTTTTTTAATTAATTTAAATAATTAATTAGTAATCCGTGTAACACATTTATTTACTGTGGGTCAGCAAAAAGCGCGGGTTTGGGTCATTAATCTACAGAAATGGCAGAACTCCTCCCTGTCTTTAGGTTCCTCCCCATTGACTTACAGCAAACCTTTCAAATATCCATTCATCACCGGCACTCCAACATAGAGAAGGTCTTCTTTCTGTCTGTAGAAACCATAAGCAACTGCTTTTTAACAAACCTAGGACCTTTTTGACGTCATCAGGACACTCTTTACATATTCATTAATTAATGGACTATTGATTGACATATGAAAGTACATAGGTTGCATATAGAATAATTGCATTTTTGCCCGGGACGAAAACCAAAGAAAAACTTCACCTTAACTTACTAAAACTAGCAACTCTGCTTGTCTGGTTTAAATAATGGAATTATTGTTTTTTATTTTTTACGCGTTTTGTTTGACACGAGCCAGTGTGACGGAGCAACAGACTGCTGACATTATAGACAACAGTCCAACTCTAGAAGATGAAATGGACAATCAAGAAAACATCTTAACACAGGTAATTTTTCCTGATTCTAAATTAAATGATTACATGAACGTCATAGTGTGAAAGTGTATTTTGCATTATTATTATTAATGAAATTTCTATGTACATACCAAATTATATAAGGTGTTTTTTGACAAACGTGCTCAAAAAGTATGTATAATAATAATATGTTCAATTATTATTTTAAAAAATCCTAAAAAAAAAGTGTAATAATAAAATATTATTTATATTATAGGTGGTAAATTTAAAAAATGGTAAATATGTATGTAAATATAGTAATATCTGTAAACCAGTTTTTTTTTTTTTAATGAACAGCATTGATTTTTTAAAATAAATAATAATGATTTCATTATTTACTTTTTTTACCCTAATAGCTCATTGGAGACTATGATAAAGTGAAGACTCTGTCTGAGGGCCCAGACTGTAAGTGTAAGTGTGTAGTAAGGCCTCTGAGCAGAAGTGCATGCAAGCGTATTGAAGAGGGTCAAGCCAAAGCTGAGGACTTCTACACGGTGGAGACAATCACTACGGGACCCAACTGTAAGAAGTGTGCCTGTGTTGCCCCTCCCTCTGCCCTCAATCCCTGTGAGGGAGACTTTAGATTCAAGAAGCTGCAAGAGGCCGGACGGGATGATATTAAGGTAATGGGGAGATTAGATATCTGTCATATGGATCTGTCATATTAGATATGGGGAGATAGATAAATTAGACAATATTATCATTATAATTATATAATAATTTCTGTTAATTCCCTCCATTAAGATGAAGTAACTCAGTTACTTTATATAAATGTAAAAAAAAAAAAAAAAAAAAATCCCTTGATGTTTCAGCTCTCAACCATAACGGACCTGCTAGAGGGAGCATTTTATGGGATGGACTTGTTAAAGCTTCACTCCATCACAACCAAACTTCTGGAACGGGTTGATAACATAGAGAAAGTAAGTGCAAAACTGATACTTGTACTCAGAATGAATTAATAGCAAATACACACATTTGTGACCGTTAAACAGTGGTTCTGATATTTGCTATATCTTACATTATCATATGCTTATAAGAATATATAGTACATTACATTTAATGTACACAGACACACACCCACATGCTTTATTGCCATCTATGGTTTCGTTATGAAGCATCCATGTAAACTTTTCATTGCTATGAAAGCCCGTCTCCGCCACTGAATAAAAATTTTTAAAAAGTTATTGTGACTTTTTTATCTCACAATTCTAAAATTTTTCACAGAAAACTGATAAAAACTCACAGTTGTGAATTTTTTTCTCACAAAGGCGAGTTTGTATTTTACAATTAGAACTTTTTTCCCTTTTTTGAGTTTCAACTCTTAACTTTCAACTCTTTTTTTTGTTGCAATCTTGACTTTTTTCTTGCAATTGTATTATAAAGTCAGAATTGCAGTATATAAATTCACAATTCTGAGGAAAAAAGTCACAATTTCGAGATATAAACTCACAATTCTGAGAAAAAAGTCTGAATTGTGAGTTTATATGTCACTACTCCGATTTTTTTTTTTTTTTTTTTTTGCAGTCCTGACTTTTTTCTCACAATTGTGTTATAAAGTCAGAATTGCATTATATAAACTCGCAAATCTGTGGAAAAAAGTCATAGTTTAGAGATATAAACTCACAATTCTGAGAAAAAAGTCTGAATTGTGAGTTTATATCTCACCACTCTAATTTTTTTTTGTTGCAGTTCCAACTTTTTTATCACAGTTGTGTTATAAAGTTAGAATTGCAATATATAAACTCGCAATTCTGAGGAAAAAAGTCACAGTTTAGAGATATGAACTCACAATTCTGAGAAAAAAATCTGAAATGTGAGTTTATATGTCATCATTCAGATTTTTTTTTGTTGCAATCCTGACTTTTTTCTCACAATTGTGTGTTTTAAAGTCAGAATTGCAATATATAAACTCGCAATTCCAAGGAAAAAAGTCACAATTTCAAGATATAAACTCACAATTCTGAGTAATATAAACTCACAATTCTGAGAAAAAAGTCTGAATTGTGAGTTTATATGTCACCACTTTGATTTTTTTTTTTTTTTTTTTTTTTTTTTTTGCAATCCTGACTTTTTTCTCGCAATTGTGTGAAGTCAGAATTGCAATATATAAACTCACAATTCTAAGGGAAAAGTCACAATTGTGAGTTTAGATCTGGGAACTCTGAACTTTTTTTTGTTGCAATCCTGACTTTTTTCTCCCAAATGTTTTATAAAGTCAGATAAACTCATCACAATTTCGAGATATAAACTCAAAATTCTGAGAAACAAAGTCACAATTCTGATTTAATATCTCGCAACTCTGAACTTTTTTTGTTGCAATCCTGACTTTTTTCTCGCAGTTGTGTTATAAAGTCCGAATTGCAATATATAAACTTGCAGTTCTGAGGAAAAAGCCTCAATTTTGATATAAACTCAATTCTGAGAAAAAAATCCAAATTGTGAGTTAATATCTCACAACTCGGACTTTTTTTGTTACAATCCTTACTTTTTTCTCGCAACTGTGTGTTATAAAGTTAAAATTGCAATATATAAACTCACAATTCTGAGAAAAAAAGTCAGAATTGTGAGTTTAGATCTCGCAGTTCTGACTTTTTTTCTCAGAATTGCAACTTTATTTCTCAGAATTGCGATTTTGTCTTGCAATTCTGATTTTTTAAGAATTCTGAGATGTAGTCACAATTCTGAGAAAAAAGCATAACTTGCTTTATATCACGCAATTATGACTTTATTTCAAGAATTTGCAGAATTCTGATTTAAAAAAAAAATCTGAACTGTGAGAAAAAAAGTTGCAATTACCTTTTTTATATTTTTTATTCAGTGGTGGAAACAGGCTTCAATACATTGCAGTAAAGGGCCTTTGTTTACATACACTTTCTGACACAACTGCAGCATATATATAATTTGGTATAATTTAGAGCCTCCTTTTCCACATTAGCATCACTACAGGAAGACCAAACAGTCATGGTGGTACATAAAAAAAAGAGTGTCACATTATTTATTTTTGATTATGCTGTTTCCTGAAACAACCAAATTGCTTTCTATACACTATTCAGTATTACCCTGGCAACAGAAATCACTGTTCGCTTTCAAATGTTGCCATTGGACAAAGGGGAATTGAATTCAGGTGGTTGGGCGGAACTGCCACCCATGGACCTCTATTGTGTTTACATTTTCCTTACAGTCGTTTTCCGGCAGCCATACAAAGGAGAAAGTGAGCGTGAAAGGTGAAAAAGCGCAAGTGAAGGGGCCTCGCTCCAACCAACGGCAGGAGAAGAAAAAACGTCTCAGTGCGCTAGAGCCCTCACTGCAGAAGAATACGGCAGCTGCTTTTGCTCACAGTGAGGTACAGATTCAGCACACTCTATAGCTCAATCCATTAGAAATGCCTTATAGGCTCATATTAGTCTCACTTCACACAACTGCCAACATATATGCACAGTACAGATACATGCTGCAAATGTTACACACATTACCACCAGCACCAAACTTTGCCCAGTGGAAACAGTGGTCAAATTTACTGTTCCAGTGAGTCTGGAAGACATGTCAGTAGAGAAATAGTTGATCAAAGCCATGCAACTTTTCCCACAGCATGCTCAAGTCATTAATACACCACATATTCCCCTTCATCTCATTCAGGACATTTATGCAGCCACAAAGTGGGTGACTTGGAAAGAGACAATTAAAGGTTAGTTAGTTCACCCCAAAATGAAAATTCTGATACTAATTACTCACCCTCATGTCGTTCCAAACCCGTTCCAAGACCTTTGTTCATCTTTTGAACACGAATTAAGATGATGAAATTCGAAAGCTTTCTGACCCTGCATAGACAGCAATGCAACTGACACGTTCAAGGCCCAGAAAGGTAGTAAAGACATCTTTAAAATAGTCCATAGTCGTTCAACCTTAATGATATGAAGCTACTTGCTTTTTGTGTGTGAATGAAGCAAAAATAATGACTTGATTCAACAATTCCTTCTCCGGCTCCTGTGTCAGCAGCACCACATATGTGTCATGGTACTGGATGGTGGCGGAGACTGATGTGGAAGAGAAATTGTTGAATAAAGTTGTCATTTTTGTTTTCTTTGCGCACAGAAAATATTCTCATAGCTTCATAAAATTAAGGTTGAACCTTGAACCTTAAATATGTTCTTATGACCTTTCTGGGCCTGGGAACATTTCTGTTTTATTGCTGTCTATGCAGGGTCAAAAATGTTAATTTGTGTTCCGAAGATGAACAAAGGTCTTACAGGTTTGGAACGACATGAGGGTGAGTAATTAATGACACAATTTTCATTTTTGGTTGAACTAATCCTTTAATGCTGCTTATTTGATGCAGTAATTTTAAGCAGTGAGTAGGTTTAATCACATGTGACCCTGCACCACAAAACCAGTCTTAACATATATTTGTAGCAATCGCCAACAATACACTGTATGGGTCAAAATGATCGTTTTTCGTTTATGCAAAAAAAAATCTTTTCGATTTTAAGTAAAGATCATGTTCCATTAAGATATTTTGTAAATTTTCTTATCACAAATTTATAAAAACAGCAGTGCTAAGGACTTTATCTGAACAACTTTAAAGGCAATTTTCTGATATATTCGATCTTTCGATTTTTTTGCATCCTCAAATTTTCAAGATTTTCAAATAATTGTATGTTTTGAAGTATTGTCCTATCCTAACAAACCATACATCAATGGAAAGCTTATTTATTCAGCTTTCAGATGATGCATAAATCTCAGTTTAAAAGAATTGACCCTTATGTTTTTGTGGTCCATGGTCACACATACATCTTATAAGATAATAATTTAACTGACAATTTCACTGTTTATCCCTGGCCAGAGGAAATATGAGGAAAAGTTTGTTGGGAATCAGGGCCCCAACAAACCTGTGCTGAAGAGAAGCAACTCTGAGGGTCAAGAGGAGCCACATAAACCTTCAAAGACCAAAGCAGGTCCCAATGGCATGAGCATTAAAAGCATGACCTTCTACAAAGCCAACACAATGGAGGATAGCGAAGGGAAAGAGCACAGTAAGTGTCAGCTCATTTCATTGTTATAATAACTAGAATTGCAGCTTTTATGGCTGTAGCTCTTATGTACACTGCCCTCCAAAAGTTTGGAAACACCCCTGGCAAAGTGTGGTTTTGGACGATATCAGCATAAATCCTTAGCATTTTTTGATGGCAATATATAAATGTCAAAGTCAGACATGCCCCTTTGCCAGCTGTGATGCCTGGTTACTGATTTAAACTTGGCCCAGGTTTTTAAAAGATTTTTGGGTCAGCACACCTTAATAGCTTCAACAATTGATTGCCAATTAAGTTTAGAATATGATGAATTTAGACCCAGATTATGCAGAGCTGTAATAGCTGCTAATGGATATTTTGATGAGTTGAAAATATAAGTTTTTTCTATGTATAAACTCTTTATGTAATAAAACATGTTTTCGTAGTTTGTGTTGTCCCTTATCAGTGCAAAATTATAAAAAATTAAAAAGGACTCATTTACATTTACATTTACATTTACATTTATTCATTTAGCATAGCTAATATTGTCCAGCTAATATTGTCCAAAACCCCACTTTTCTAGGGCGTTTCCAAACTTTTGGAGGGCAGTGTATGTCAACAGAAAAAAAAAAACTGAGAAGGATCAATAGCATGTTATATTTAGGTTTTGGAAGTATTTTTCCCCTTTATTTTATCCATAGGGATTTCACAAAACACAGTAAGGAGATTTTAACTATAAACTAAACCCAACAAGTTCTTAAATGAATCACAATATTTGATTTAAAACAAAAAGGTATATGAAAAGCAGGGGGGAAAACATAGCTTAACATTAATATGAATCGCGATTAATCGCATCCAAAAAAAAGTTTTTGTTTATATGTGTGTACTGTGTATATTTATTATGTAAATATTCATATAATTTAAAGTATATATAAATATATTTAATATATAAATATAAATATTTTTCTTAAATATATACATGCATGTGTGTGTATTTATATATACATAATAAATATACACAGTACACACACACACACACACACATATATATATATGTTATGTACACAAAAACGTATAATTTTTGGGGAGGATGCGATTAATTGTGATGCGTCATTCCCCAGCACTACTAAATACATTACTGTATTTTAATATTTTTGAAAGAAGTCTCCTATGCTCAGCAAGTCTGATTTATTTGATCAAAAATAGTGTGATATATTACAATATCAAATAACTGTTTCATATTTTAATATACACTATCGTTCAAAAGTTTGGGGTCAGTAAGACTTGTAATAGTCTTTAAAGAAGTCTCTTATGCTCATCAAGGCTGCATTTATTTGATTAAAAATATAGAAAAAAACAGTAATATTGCAAAATGTTTTTACAATATAAAATAATGTTTTTTATTTTAACATACTTTAAAATAGAATTTACTTCTGTGATGAAAAGCTCAATTTTTATCAGCTGTTACTCCAGTCTTAAGTGTCACATGATCCTTCAGAAATCATTCTAATATGCAGATTTATTATTAGAATGATCAATGTTGGATAATATCAACAGTTGTGCTGCCAAATATTTTTTGGAACCTGTGATTTTTTTTTCAGGATTCTTTCATGAATAACAAGTTTAAAAAGTACAGTGTTTATTCAAAATATAAATATTTTATAACAATGTAAATTATTTATTATTAACTTTTAATAAACTTTTAATTATTAACTTACATCCTTGGTGAATAAAAGTATTAATTTCTTAAAAAAAAGAAAAAAAGAAACAATAAAAATGTACTGACCCCAAACTTTTGAACAGTAGTGTATTTTAAAATGTCTTAAGCTTACAATTTTGAGTTTTTTTCTAAGAATTGCGAGTTTATATCTCACAGTTGTGAGATATCCAAAATATTAGCTGTGAAGTTTTCTTAGAATTGTGTGATACAAACTTGAAATTCTGACTTTTTTCCTCAGAATTGCATAATATAAACTCACAGTTGTGAGTTATAAAGTCAGTATTGCATGATATAAACTCAAAATTGCAAGAAAAAAACTGAATTGCAAAATATAAACAATTCTGAGTTTTTTTCTAAGAATTGCGAGTTTGTATCTCACAATTGTGAATTTTTCTCTGAATTGCGAGTTTATATCTTACAATTATGAGAAAAAAGTCACAAACTCACATTAATGAGAAAAACAGTCAGAACTGCCTTTAAATCGCAATTCAGACTTTATTTATCGTAATTGCAAGTTTATATCCCACTATTCTGACTTCACAACTTGTGAGTTAATATTATGGAATTTTGAGAAAAGTCATAACTGTGAGTTTTAACTCTCAGTTGCAAATTTGTATTACGCAGTTCTGAGAAAACAATTCAGAATTGTGAGATAAAAGCTCATAATTATTTTTTATTCAGTTGTGCTGTTTTTAAAAAAATAAATGACCCTGAAATAGCAGCATTTTCAGACTACAAGTGAAACTTTACAAGCATGAGTAGGCCAAAGTTAAACTAGGTATTTTATGTTTGTTCTTTCAATAGTTGCCACAGCAGCACACGAGGTTGTGAGTGGTGATGGCTCGGTGGATTTAATAATTGAGGACCAGATCCACAAGCAAGAGCTGCCTGCATCTGTTACAACACCTGGAACCACTGTGGCAGTGACCCAGACACCCCCAGTGAACCTCACCACACAAAATGGACACCCTACTGCTGCAAACACACCAAATGTAACACAACAAACTAAAGAAGAAACTGTGGAAGCCAAGAAGTCAATCACAATTACAACAGCAAAGGCAATCCTGCCGACCTCAATGCCTTTAACTACCACAGTGTCACCAAGCACCACTGCAACAACCATCAAAACTCCTCTTGCAGTGCCTCATCTGGCCGGTGTTACAGCACCTGCAAAGAAGTCCAAACTTAGCTGGGATGAAGCTACAACTCAAACAAGCACACAACCTCCAAAGAAGACCAAAGAACAAGGTAAGCTTGATTCCAGATCCAGCTTTGAAGAACGTGAACTTAAAAGAGTTTAGAGGGGCCGTGATATATAAATGCTTCCTCTTTGGTTTTGATGTTTACAGGGATCTGCAAGGACACATTAGCAAGCATCGCTGATCCTGTTACACACAACAAATATGGCAAAAATGAAGGTGCATGGATGAAAGACCCGAAAGGCAATGGAAAAGTTATATATGTGACCGACAACTACTATGGAAACCAGCTTTTGGAATTCCGTGATTTGGACACTTTTAAACAAGGTACATTCAACTTTAAAATAGAAATTCTTTTTTTTTTTACCGTAAAGAACAAATATATTTTCAGAATATTTTAAATTATTGGTTAGACAACAAACCTGTACAAATAATAACACATTAACATATACAGTACTGTTCATAAACTTAAGATTATTTATGTATATATGTATTTATTTATTTAGCTATTTATTTATTTTTATTAAATTTATACTTTTATTCAGCAAGGACACATTTACTTGATCAAAAGTGATAAAGATAATAATAACATTACATATATTTAATATTAAATAAACTTTCCATTCATCACAGATGAATCATCAGCATATTAGAATGGTTTCTGTAAGACTGGATCATGTAAGACTGAAGATTGGAGAAATGACTGCTGAAATAAATTATTACAGGAATAAATTAAAATGTTCAGTTCAAATTGAAAATTTCACAGCATTGCTGTTTTTACTGTATTTTTGATCAAATAAATGCAGCCCTGGTGAGCATAAGAGTTTTCCTTCAAAAAAAAAAATCTTACAGACCCCACATTTTATGATAAAAAAAAAAACTTGTGAAGATTTTCCTAAATTGAAAATGTTTCTCTTTACAATTATACATCTAACATTGTATGGAAGCCCATTTTTGCCACTGAATTAAAAAACAAAAAAAAGGTAATTGCGACTTTTTTTTCAGAATTGTGTGATACAAACTCACAATTCTGACTTTTACTCTCAGAATTGCAAGTTTATATCTCGCAATTGTGGCTTTTTTCCTTATAATTGCGAGTTTACATCTCACAATTTAGTTTTTCTCGCAAATGTTTATACTTCCCAATTCTGACTTAATAACATGCAATTGCGAGTTAAGTTAGAATTGTGAGATATAAACTCTCCTCAAAATTGAACTTTATAACTCGCAATTGTGAGTTTATATCTCACAATTTTGTTTTTCTCACAAATGCAAGTTTATACCTCCTAATTTTGGCTTTATAACATGCAACTGCGAGTTAAGTAAGAATTGTGAGATATAAACGCTCCACAAAATTGGACTTTATAACTCGCAATTGCGAGTTTATATCTTACAATTCTGAGAAAAATGTCAGAATTGCGAAAAAAATGTCAGAATTGTGAGAAAAAAGTCAGAATTGCGAGATAAGAACTCACAATTCTGTTTTTCTCACAAATGCAAGTTTATATCTCCCAGTTCTGACTTTATAACATGCAATTGCGAGTTATTAAGTCAGAATTGTGAGATATAAACTCCCCTCAAAATTGGACTTTATAACTGCCAATTGCGAGTTTATATCTCACAATTCTGAGAAAAAAAAATCAGAATTGCAAGAAAAAGAGTCAGAATTGCGAGATACAAACTTGCATTTGCAAGATAAGAACTCATAATCTTGTTTTTCTCGCAAATGCAAGTTTATATCTCGCAATTCTGATTTTTTTCTAACAATTCTGACTTTTTTCTCACAATTCTGACTTTATATCTTGCAATTCTGACTTTATAACTCGCAATTGTGAGTTTTATTCAGTGGAGGAAACGTGCTTCCATTAACGTCATTTTGCTACAAAAAAGGCAAACTTGCATAAAACAAAGCACATCTTACAGAAAATATCTGAATTATTTAGGTTAGTACAGTTACAATATAAAAAGCCACTTGTTCAGTTTTGAGACAACATCAATGTCAAACTAATTTTTCTCACATAGCACGAAGGAGCTATACTCGTGTATTAAATTCAGTGCACACAGACTGAAGTAGTTTAAGTCTTTGGTTCTTTTAGTTGTGATGATTTTGGCTCACATTTAACAAAAACCCACCAACAAATTAGAATATGGTGACATGCCAATCAACTAATCAACTCAAAACACCAGCAAAGGTTTCCTGAGCCTTCAAAATGGTCTCTCAGTTTGGTTCACTAGGCTACACAATCATGGGGAAGACTGCTGATCTGACAGTTGTCCAGAAGACAATCATTGACACCCTTCACAAGGAGGGTAAGCCACAAACATTTATTGCCAAAGAAGCTGGCTGTTCACAGAGTGCTGTATCCAAGCATGTTAACAGAAAGTTGAGTGGAAGGAAAAAGTGTGGAAGAAAAAGATGCACAACCAACCAAGAGAACCGCAGCCTTGAGAGGCTTGTCAAGCAAAATCGATTCAAGAATTTGGATGAACTTCACAAGGAATGGACTGAGGCTGGGGTCAAGGCATCAAGAGCCACCACACACCAACGTGTGAAGGGATTTGACTACAGTTACATACTTTCCAGAAGACCAACAATTCACTAAAATTTTTTTTTTTATTGGTCTTATGACGTATTCTGATTTGTTAAGATGGTGGGTTTCTGTTAAATTTGAGACAAAATCACCACAATTAAAAAAACCAAAGACTTAAACTACTTTATTCTGTGTGCATTGAATTTATTTAATACACAAGTTTCACAATTTTAGTTGAATTACTGAAATAAATGAACTTTTCCATGACATTCTAATTTATTGAGATGCACCTGTATATGCCTTTGAAATTTATGAAGGTGGTCCATGCAAAAAGATCATGTCCAACCCCTGCAAGTATCTGAAATTTGTTTCTCTTCTTTATTTCACAGGGCAATTTAGCAACTCTTACAAACTCCCTTATAACTGGTTTGGCACTGGCCATGTGGTCTACGGTGGTTCTTTCTTCTACAACAGAGCCTTTTCTCGTGATATAATCAGGTTTGATCTTCGTCTCCGGTATGTAGCAGCCTGGACCACCCTTCATGATGCAGTATTAGAGGAGGAGGAAGCTCCCTGGAGTTGGGGAGGACATTCAGACATTGACTTTGGTGTGGATGAGAGCGGGTTGTGGATAGTGTACCCAGCTCTGGACGAAGAGGGGTTTCACCAGGAGGTGATCATCCTGAGCAAACTCCGACCCTCTGACTTACAGAAAGAGAAGAACTGGAGAACGGGCCTGAGGAGGAACTACTATGGAAATTGCTTCATCATCTGCGGCGTTCTATACGCTGTCGACAGTTTCGAGCGCACACATGCCAATATTTCCTACGCATTTGACACACACACACACACCCAGATGATTCCCCGCCTTCCTTTTCTAAACAACTACACCTACACCACACAAATTGACTACAATCCTAAGGAACGTATGCTGTATGCATGGGACAATGGCCATCAGGTGACCTACGATGTAATATTTGCTTATTAACGGTAATTTAAACAGTTTATTGAGGTACTGCGTGCAGCACTTTTTGTATAAAATAGTAAAATGATTATGTGTCTAAGTGGGTTGTAGATCAGTCTACATGACAAATATTTTTATGGATATTTCATCATGCTTTTAATTTTGTCTCTTTGTTGCATGACTTTTGTGTGCTTTTTAGTAGATGTTTATTGATCTTAAAGGGTAAAAACATGAATGAGCTATTCATGACAAGGTTCTCACTGCTTATATGAAGTGTAAATGTATGTTGTATATAATGTAATTAAAATAAACTTTCTAAACCTGTGGAGTTAGTGTCATTGCTTTAGCTTCTTTTAAGGTCAACATAAAACATATGCAACAATTCATTTTAAAATTGGTACCAAGTACCGTGCAAGCATATAGTGGGAAGAAATAGTACCTTAAATGTTTATTATGTTACTTCATTTGACCAGATGATATATTTTATAATATTTATGACAAATCAAAGGAAGACCTGCGATCTGAATATCATAGAAGGCTATTAATAGACTCTCAGTTATTTGCATTCAGCTTGGTTGAATGGTCTCAATGAAAACAGCATGCTCAGTCTTTCTCCTTATCAAACATGTGTAACCAGTTTCCTTTTTGGAAACCTTATCGTGAGAGTTAAAGCTGCTCCATTAATGTCATCCTGGTTTGAGAAAATGACTTCTTGAGTGAAAAAGACAAAACTTACTCATTCACTGACAAAGTCTGAGTGTTAGACAAGATGAAGTGACAGCTCTGATAGTCCAACGACAGTCACTCCACATACTTTATATGACATATTTGACAACCTTGTGGTTTAAATGGCCTTTAAGCATTATGAGAATGGCAGAGAAAAATGTTGGCTGTGCTGTAGGGTTGTGGGGAACCATTCAGACAACTATATATTAACGGGGCTTTGAATGGCGGCCACATCTGCAGAGCTTTGGAGAGATCTCCACAGAGGCTTTACTTTGGCCAGGTCCGCCGTCTGTCTGGGCGAGCTGACGGTGTCACGCTATACTCCACAGAGTTCATATGCTAACTCACTCTGATGTCAGCCAACACAGTCATTTATTCATGTTGATGATGGGGTTTCCTGCTCTTATTCTTCTGACTTTGTTAATATTGTTCCGACTTCTGTAGAGTGTAATTCATTTGGTTCAGGCTCAATATCTTTTTACCATGTCAACCAAAGTCCAAAATTAGTACCCATCAAGTGCCAAATTGGCTTTCCATAGGTAAGAAAGCAATTATTCACCAATTGGCCAGAACTTTAGCATGACATGCTTTAAGTTGGACTGGAGAAATGATAATATGACCCTCACTGAGGTAAATGCATGTACTATCAAAATCAATCAGTCTACCAAAGAAATCATTAGGAACTGACGTGACTTTACAATGTTTCCTCAATGAAAAAATTATCATCAAAAATGTATCTGATTTAAAGGGATAGATCACCCAAAAATGAAAATTCTGTCATCATTTACTGACCCTCATGTTGTTTCAAACCCGTTAGACCTTGGTTAAACTTTGAAACACAAAAGATGTTTTCTGTTGAAACCTGAAATATTTGTGACCCTGGGCTACAAAACCAGTAATAAGGGTCAATTAAAAAAAAAAAAAAAATTGAAATAATTAAGCTTTCCACTGATTTATGGTTTGTTAGGATAGGACAATATTTGGCCGAGATACAACTATTTGAAAATCTGGAATCAGAGGGTGCAAAAAAAAATCTAAATTGCCTTTAAACAAAAGGCCTCTTTTGATCCAAAATGCTGCAACTTTTGAATACCTTATGTTATCACCACAAAATTTGAAACAGATACAGCTAACATGATGCAGAGCATCACTAAAAAGAAATTTCACCTACCTTATTTCTTTTCTGAGATATCGAATGTCAAATAAGACAGATATAGACCATTTTTAGACAATATTTATCAGCAATTTCTCAGCAGGAGAGTGTCCAAATGTAAATATTTTTTCCCCTAAAAATAGAGAAAGTTTCTACCAAAAGAAATCTCAGTTTTGTCTCTTCCTGCTACAGTTTTGGAGTTATAAGTCATTATTTTTGCATATATCACTAAAGTTGTCCAAATGAAGTTCTTAGCAATGCATATTACTAATCAAAAAATAAGTTTTGGTATATTTACGGTTGGAAATTTACAAAATATCTTCATGGAACATTATCTTTATTTAATATCCTAATGATTTTTGGCATAAAGGAAAAATCAATTATTTTGACCCATACAATGTATTTTTGGCTATTGCTACAAATATGCCCATGCTATACTTATGACTGGTTTTGAGGTCCAGGGTCACATTTATACACATTTATACTGCTCAATTCATATGGATTCATTTTACAATGCCTTGATAACCTTTTTGGATCATTTAAGTTTTGGTTGCCAAGTCTTTCAGTGGAAGAACAGAAAACTCTCAGGTTTCGTCAAAAGGAACCCTAAGTATTAAGACATATAGCTTAATAAAACGTAAATTATATCTCTTTTAGTAGAAAACCCGTTATGTTATTTTAAAAATTCACATACGTATTTTGGACTATAGGGGGCGCCATTATTTCGCTGATGTCAAATGGTTGCACTCAGTGAGCTACTGGTGCTAACTGTTGCTATTTTTACCGTAGCACAACTTGGAATATAAAATATTGATTAGATGCCAAATGGTTTTGGTTGCAACAAGAGAAGCAATGTAAGTCATCACTGCTTTCCTAGCACTTAGAAAAGGAGAAAAAATGCGAAGATGCCTATGGTAAAAATAAAACTTCCCAAAGACCTGCGTCTTTGTTCTCCCCACTTTAGCCCTGATGCCTCTGAGGCCTTTAGTATACCACAGCTACTGAAAGAGCTTACAAAAGGCAGAGACAAGAAATGTTAGATGCCATCCTGGCAGGATGTAAACATGTTGACGCTTGTCATGACACCACAGCCACTGAAGGAGTTTCTCAGCACAGATTTCACTCAATATCCAGGGGTGTTTAGACTCATTGTGAGGAAAAGTCAATGCAGTTTTGGTTTAAGCCTAGGCTTATATCTGTTGCCACCTGTAAACTCTTTCAGTAGCTGTGGTCATCGTATCAGATTATTTGGCAGTAAAAATAGTAGCTCACAGAGTGCAACTATTTCACGTCATCAAAATAATGGCATCCCCCTAGTCCAAAATATGCATAAAACGATGTACATTTTTAAAATAATGTACATTTTAAAATAATGTAAATCTTTCATGGATTTTCTACAATATATTTCAGTAAGAGACATCATTTATGTTATATTAAGCCATACAAGTCTTAATATGGGTATTAAGACTTGTATGGCTAAATATAATGTTCCCTTTCCAACATCTTTATTATGTTTGGAAGATCAACCAAAGTCTCATGGATTTGGAGCACCATGAGAGTGAGCCGATGACAAAATTTCCATTTTTGTGTGAACAATCTTGTATATATATATATATATTTTTTTAAAAAGTAGAGAAAGACCAAGATGAAAGAAAGAGAGAGGTAAACATAATAAAAAAAGCTCCTCAGAGAGTTGACCTGTGAGTTGACATGTGAGAGGATGGTGAGCGGATGTTGTTGTCATGCAATGAACCAGAGTGAGAAATTCTCCCACTGGGAGTATCTAAGCTCATTATGCATGCTCCCTCTTAAGACATGTCTTCACAGTAATGGGGGCCACTGAACTTGCAAGGGGAATCCTCTGGAGCTAACAAAAACATACAATAACAGGCCAAAGATAGTGGCCCAGAGGCCAATTCAGCTATAATTCTCTAACACACTTCAATTGAACTCCATACGAATGAGGTTAAAGATGTCATGCAGAAAAACAAGGTAAGATGAGAGAGGGAGGTCATAAATCCCACCATAATGTCAAGAACTCCCAGAAATACGTTTGGGGTTTTGACTGGTTCTTACTGTGGGCCTCTTCAAATTCAGACTTCCCAGGTGGTTTTCATGGACCACTAAAACCAGGCCATGAAAAAACAGCTTCAGGCTTTCAAGAGCGTCTTTGTAGACTGTGTAAAATGGCTTTACAATCTATTTTCCTGTGTTGACACATTTCCTAGTGAAAATGTTGAGGTAGAACATTCTGTATCATTCTATTTAATCCTTGACTAGATCAATATGCCTCAGACTACAAGGACTGCAGTCACCAAAGACATTTAGCACATGTATATTCATGCATACTTATTGGGTCATTGGACTTGGAGAAACTCTGAGGCAATTAGATTCAGCCATTATGGAAAACAGCGTTTCGCTGAATGGATGTATTTTCACAAATGCTCTCCAACAAAGCCTTTAGGTCCAGCTTTTCATTCCCAGAGCAGCTGGGTTATTACCAAACCAATGCGGTCCCGGTCTGTGCTTTCTATCACTGCATCAGTGGTATATGTATGTGAATGTGCTCTGGCCATTTAATCAGGCAGTGAAGGTTCTGGGACCAGAACTTCTTTCCTTTAGCTTGACCCACGATGAACTGTATCTTGTCTCCTAATACTCTGACTCAGAGATTAAACAGCTGGTCATCCAGATCTGGAAAGTTCATTCGATTTAGACTTTTGTGCCACAGTGTTTACACTGTCAATCTACAAATGACATACTTATAGTAGTTGCCAGTGCATATTAAAGTCAGCATGAAATGGAAGTCGTGAGTGTCTTTTTCCT
The DNA here is from genome assembly GCF_022985175.1 of Labeo rohita. NCBI lineage: Eukaryota > Metazoa > Chordata > Actinopteri > Cypriniformes > Cyprinidae > Labeo > Labeo rohita. Next base: position 14,665,418 of record NC_066870.1, read on the forward strand.
ATTGTGACCTATATCTGAGTGAAACGGCTGAAAGTAGGGCTGTAACTGTATGTTATACAAGCTGTCAAAGCATTAAGGAAAACACACAAGAAATTACACACATGCATATAAGCCTCATAGCATAACTGCCACTGCTGGAGACTTAAAAAGTCCAGAGATTGAAATCAGTCTTGGTGATTTTCTCTCTCGAGTTCCCACGAGCCCCATGCTGGCATATCATCAGACAGAAACACATTCGTCTTCTCATCTAGTAGTCATCGGCTTGAAATAACGCTGAAAATCAGGTCTGAAACTTCAGAGGAGCTGTCTGAATAGGGCTAATTGTGGGAGTGTTATCCCTGCATGGCATTAGGACTCCTTTCACTGTGAGACTCAGTGGTGATTTATCAGATTAGCATCAAGAGAATGCTTTTACCAAACCTCATCAGACTGTTTAGGTAGCCATCAAACACACGGCATTCCTGGAGACCTTTCACAGGGGAACTCAACATGCTGTATCTGTATTTGATCAGGCATTGCAGATAATTCTTTGAAGTAAATGCAATTACGTTCATTTGGGCTGAAAGGAAGGCATGCTTTTACTGCAGATTATAAAAGCCAATAAATCTAAAATGTTTTTTTTTTTCAAACTGTAATAAATTTGAAATAGTGTTTTGTATAGAATTTAAGCAAATTTTAGGCATATTTCAGGTTCAGGTATTTAATAAAGTGTTAGTAAAAACACAGCTACATTCACACTCTAAAAAAATGCTGGGTTAAAAACATTTGACAACCCAGTCCTGTGTAAATATTGGACAGAGCACATGTTGGGTTATTTTGACCCAAATGGTTGTTTTGAATGATTTTACCCAATATGCTGGGCTGTAAAATTATTATATTGGTGACTTAAAATGGGCTGGAAATTAAAAATCACACACAGAATTGTAGAAGCAACAGAAATAATCAAAAGATGAACATTTATTAATAAGCAAGAACACCAGTGGACAAAAATATAAGACAAATTTAATTTATTTGGGTGAATACAGCCTAGTTTACAATATTATATATATACCATTTAATAATTTTAGAAATAAATGTAACATTTAAAAGTAGCATTTTAATTAAGGTGTAGTCAACCATTCTCTGTTATAACTTTTCACTGAAACAGTGCTAATTCCTGTGCCGGTGTGTCGCCGAAAATCTGAGCCGGTGATGGGCTGCTGTTCGAACCTCAGACCGCCACCTCGCATTGTACTCGTAGCTGAAAGATGCCGTGGCTGAATCCATAACCTGCCCATAAACATATTTTAAATATGAAATAAAAATTAAATTAAATTTAGTATTATGACTGGTAAAATCTGTTTATGTTTTGCAAGGCAAAAGGCTTTTTTTATAATGCGAAACAACTGCTGCTGATGCATTTAGCTGACATCTCATCCTTGTATGTTGCATTGCATAAAATAATATAATTTACAGTACAATAAACACTGTATAAATGAAATAAAATGTGTACAAACCTTTATTTTGCTGAAGAAGTGCACCAAATACACCAACAATGGTACATTTCAGCCCTGCATCTGAAACCAGATGTGTCGAAACTGAACAGGAAGGGACCTGGGACAGTGCCCTGAGGGGCCTCTGTGATGCTGACCATTCAATCAGCTTTACATATGGTATAAAAACTCACTCCATGCAATGAACACTATTTCTAGTGCAAACTGCACTAGTGCAAGAAGCCTTATATAGGGACGTTTTAGCTGAGACTGGGAAACATTTCAGGTTAGACAGAAGATGGATGATAAAAATCACATGTATAACCTTTAGCCATCAGCCAGGAAGTTAAAATGATTCACTGTTCTGCATGACAACACATAACAAAAGAGCAACCAAAGTAACTTTACATTTATTCAGTTTTTCCATACTTCCAGTGTTTCCAAAGTCAATCACCTGTTACAGCACCTTCATTGTCCAGTTCATTAAGAAGTTAAATAAATAACTTGCAGACATGCTTGCATGAGAGTTGATTTTATCAAATCCACATTTGCTCTTGATTATGTTTCATTTTTCCACATACAATATTATTCAAAAAGTTTGTGGTCTGTAAAATTTTATGTTTTTTAAAAGAAATGTAGTTTTATTCAGAAAGGATGCATTAAATTTATTAAAAGTGGCAATAAAGACATTTATTGAAAATTGGTATGCATCATCAGGCCATGAAGAAATATAGAGCTGAGTATCCTCAGAATAACAGTGTAAGCTAACATTAAGTTTTCTGATTATATCTCCCTAGGGTAGCATGCAAAGCGTGAAAAGCAACGGTCCTGTACTGAGCCTTGCGGTACTCCATCCTGCACTTGTGATCAGTATGATACCTCATCATATTAGGGATTCATATGCAACTATTACAGAAGGTTTGAACACTCACTGATGCTTCCGAAGGAAAAAAACGCTGCACTAAGATCCAGGGGTGTAAACTTTTGAACAGAATGAAGGTGCGTACATTTTTTTTACTTTGCCTAAATATCTTTTTTTTTTTTTCCATTTAGTACTGCCCTTCAGAAGCTACAGATATTTACATGTTTCCCAGAATTCAAAATAAATTATATTTACCCTGATATTCAAATTCAAAAGTTTAAACCCCCCAACTCTAAATGCAGTGTTTTTCCTTCTGAAGCACTGGTGAGCGTTTGAACCTTTTGTGATATGAGTCCCTCAGTTGTCCTCAGTGTGAAAAGATGGATCTCAAAATCATACAGTCATTTTTGGAAAGGGTTCAAATGCACATAAATGCTGAAAAACCAAAGAATTTTTGGGACCTGAAGGATTTTTCTAAAGAACAGCAGGCAATTTAACTGTTCAGGACAAACAAGGGACTCATAAACAACTATCACTAAACAAAAAAAGAGAACTTTGAATCATTCAGGTAACGACACAGTATTAAAAATCAAGTTTATGTAAATTTTTTAACTGTATCATTTTTATAAATTCAGCTATTATTTTCTCTTGTGGATGACATGTAAATGTCTTTTATGTGAAATATTTTATTCAGGTCAGAACTAAAAAAATAACATGCATTTTGTATTATCCCTCTTATTTTGCTAAAATAATCAACATTTTACAGATTCTGCAAGATGTATCAAAACTTTTGACCTCAGCTGTAGGTATGATATGAACTATGCCAATAATCAGTCTCTAAATGTAATTATATATATATTTTTATTTACTTGATTTACGTCTAATGCTCATTGTAAAGTCAGGGCACATTCACGTGCAGCTGAATCAACACACGGTCACTGATTCTTAGAAATCAAGCCTCATCACGTCCAGGTTTTCCACTGACATTCCATGACCCTCTCAGGACTCTCCCGTTACACAGAAGAGTGTGATTCATCCGCCTTCGGCCGGTGGAGAATGATGTAGACTGACAAACACAGTGTACAGTGTGATTAATGAAATAACAGCAGGTGGAGAAAAGAACTCCCATGTAGAGTCTCATCTTTGAGATCTCTGAATCTGAAAGGAGATAATTTGTCAGTCTGATGATTGTCTGACATGGAAAGCTCTAATAGTCTGTTTAAAATGAGGCATCTTCTATCTGATAGTAGTGAAGGAGTTCTGCAGGCCAGCTGTGTGTGACACGTCGCCGGTATCTACTGCTTGAATGCATGATTTTGCTATATATTACAGCTATGTGCCTGCTGGGGCCCATGGGAATGTTTAGCATGGATGGGAGTGTTTTTCAAGCCCCGTCTGTGATTTGAAGAACCACATGTGCAGATTTTTCTTTCTCTCGACTCCTGCCCTCATCCAAGGTGACTGGAAAAGGCAATGTTTAATTCTGATATACAAAACTCCTTAAAGCAGAAACTAGTTAAACTCTCCAAGCCTGTGCTTTACAGGGCATTTCATTGAGCTCAGTAGGGTGTTACAGTTCAGGACCAATAAAACTTTGATGTTTGTTAAAGTCATTTACAGCGTAAACTTCACCTGTAAATTACAGCTATGGGGCACTCATATTACAAAACAAATTAGTGGAAAGGCTTAAATGAGGTAAGAATGCAGTAAATGTCAAATGTGTAATTCACACAACAATATTAAATTGAAATGTTGATGTTTCATCCAGCTAGCAAAAAAGACATACACAAGTTAAGGCCAAAAGTTTCCATAAATGTTAATTATTTTACCAAAATAACAGGGATCATACAAAATACATGTTATTTTTTTTATTTAATACTGACCTGAAAAAGATATTTCACATGCATATGGTCCACAAGAGAAAATAATAGTTGAATTTATAAAAATGACCCTGTTCAAAATTTTACATGCACTTGATTCTGAATACTGTGTTGTTACCTGAATGATCCACAGCTGTGTTTTTGTTTGGTGTTTTGTCTTGAACAGTTAAACTGCCCGCTGTTCTTTAGAAAAATCCTTCAGGTCCCACAAATTCTTTGGTTTTTCAGCATTTTTATGTATCTGAATCCTTTCCAACAGTGATTGTATGATTTTGAGATCCATCTTTTCACACTGAGGACAACTGAGGGACTCATATACAACTATTGTAGAAGGTTCAAACACTCCGTGATTCTCCAGAAGGAAACACAATGCATTAAAAGCCAGGGGATGAAAACTTTCTGAATTTGAAGATAAGGGTAAACTGAACTTTCTTTGTCTTCTGGGAAAGTATTAAAGTATTCTGGTTAAGTATTTTCTGTAGCTTCTGAAGGGCAGTGCTAAATGAAAAAATATGGTATTTAGGCAAAATAAGAAAAATTTACACATCTTTATTCTGTTCAAAGATTTACACCCCTGGCTTTTAATGCATGTTTTTTCCTTCTAAAGCATCAGTGAGTGTTTGAACCTTCTGTAATAGTTGCATATGAGTCCCTCAATTGTCCTCAGTGTGAAAAGATGGATCTCAAAATCATACAGTCATTGTTGGAAAGGGTTTAAATACAAGAAAATGCTGAAAAACCAAAGAATCTGTGGGACCTGAATGATTTTTCTGAAGAACAGCAGGCAGTTTAACTGTTCAGGACAAACAAGGGACTCATGAACAACTATCACTAAAAAAACAAAACAAAACAAAAAACAGCTGTGGATCATTCAGGTAACAACACAGTATTAAGAATCAAGTGTATGTAAACTTTTGAACAGGGTAATCTTTATAAATGTAACTATTATTTTCTCTTGTGGACTATATGTAAACTTTTATGTGAAATATCGGTAAGACTTTACAATACGTGTGCACAAATATGCATTAATTCATGCTTAATTAATGCACAGATAATCACAAGTTAATGTATAATTCATGAAGAACTAATCCATTTATTAATGATTACTACATCAGCAACTAATGAACATTCTATATGGTTCATTAAGTAATCAATAAATTGTTATTAGTTAAATGTGTCATAATATAATAACTTATTTTATTACCTAATGATGTAAATTCATATGTTATTACCACAGAGGTCAAAGCTATGTACTTCAACTTCCAGTTGTCTGCTTTAAATACTCATTAACTAATGATTTGCAAAGATATCATTATGTTATGACTTTACTTGTTGAGGCACACTGACTAATTCTAAATCTATAACCACAATGATATATCACTTAACAATTAGTTAATAGTTCTGTGCCTCAACAAGTAAAGTCATAACATGATATATTTGCAAATCATTAGCTAATGATTAATTAAAGCAGACAACTGGAAGATAAAATGCGTGGCTTCAACCCATTGTGGTAATTAATACATGAATTTACATCATTAGTTCATAAAATAAGTTATTAGGGAATTATGACACATAATGACACATTTAACTAATAATAATTTATTGATTACTTAATCTATGAATCATATAGAATGTTAATTTGTTGCTGATGAAGTAATTATTAATAAATGGTTTAGTTCTTCGTGAGTTATTAACTCATGATTATCTCTGCATTAGTTAAGCATGAATTAATGCATATTTGTGCACCCGTATTGTAAAGTGTTACCAAAATAGTAACCAAGTATTTTAATACAATTGCAGTTGAACTACTGATGTCACATTGACTATTTAAATGACGTACTTACTACATTTCCGGACCTTGAAAGTTGCTGTCTATGCAGAGTCAGAAAGTTCTCGGATTTCATCAAAAATATCTTAATTTGTATTCCAAAGATGAACGAAGGTCTCACAGATTTGGAATGACATGAGGGTGAGAAATTAATGAAAGAATTAATGAAATTTTCATTTTTGATTGAACTATCCCTTTAAATCAGTTACACTGATTAAATCAGAAAGAGAAACACAAAAACCAGGCCAAAAAGTTTCTCTACAGTTCTGAGAACATTATGTGCTGAGATGAGACTGACAGATGATGTCATTACCCTACAGAGTAATCTGTTTACAGTTGTTGGTCAGCATGCATATATATTCTCCAGTGTGCCGAGAACTGTCCTCACATGCTCTGAACAGTCCTAGAAAAACACATCAAAATAATAAAAGGGTTCCTAAGAAAAATGAGTCCAAAACGAAGTGGGCCAGCATAATCACACTCCTGTTATGGTTTCTTAACAACAATACAATCAACAGGGAAGAGTTACACAATACCTCTTTCAGCCATTTCCACTGTTAAATACAGCTCCACTGCTGACAGATCAAACAACTGTGGTTTTGAGCAACAGATTTCATTGTTATAATGAATAAACTATGCACAACTGTGTATACTTTTTAGCTTACGCTGAAGGAGCTCAGGGATAAAATGAGTTAAGATGACCTTGTGACTTAAGAAATGAAGAGTTCAGATGCAAAACTCGAAAAACCTTCTCAGATAATGATACTGAGTGAATGCTCCTGACACATATTATACGTCCATCAAATACTTTTACTTCAAACTCGCTAAATTCCAGCCTCGGCCCAATTAGAAGTACCAGCACTTACATAGAAACCTAAACAAAGTAGCCAGAAAGAAATGCTAATTTTAAAGAAAAACGTCAGATGGATTTAGGGGCTTTTGCATCTGAACTCTTCAAATGCTATCATTGAGATTCCTGTACAGTATGAAGGTCTGCAGAGCATGGGCTGTGGAGTAATTTTGTGCCATCAGGGAGCAGCTCTACAGCTGAAAGGCTGCCAAAACTAGAAAGCTGGGCCATAACTCAGAGAGAGACTTAGATGGTTACATAAGCAGGTTCTGCTCTTAATGTGTTCTGCACACTCCGCTTCTCCATCATCCACATTCACACAGACCAACTGCATTACAATCTTCATATGTCACCCAGACGCCCAACAAAATGCACCCCTGACGACTAGTAGAGATTTACCAAATGTGCTGAGACAGGAAGGGAAAAGATTGCTTTAAAATTGGGGATTCTTAAAAGGGCTGTTGTGGAAAAAAAACACAAACGGTTAAAGTAATGAAATTCTGTATTATACCTAATATACATATTAACATGAAATAAAAACAAATCATTCGTGTGTTGTGTGTATATACACTCAAACCAAAATTTATTCAGACACCTTCAACATTTCTCACATAATCACAGTTTATTTGCTATAGTTTAGAAAATGATAATAAAATATGACAAGAGTTCAGAGTTAAACTGTGTCAGAACAACTTCATCTTGATAATGCTATCCTTCTGTTAAACTGGCTCACAAACGAATTAGGTTGAATAGCTATCAGCTGTCAGCTGTTAAATTTAAGTACACAATTAGATAACACTAATTTAGGTTAACCAATTACCAAGCAACGCTTGTTGTTCAGTCTGCGGTGTAAAAAGGTCACATTAGCAATTAAAGAAAAACACTGAAGCAAAACATGGTCAAGTCAAAGTGTCTAAATTTTTGGTCCCAAATTTTTATCAATTTTGCTAGTCCACTGTATGAAGAATTTCACATTTTACTTTATTTTGCTATCCTCACTTACATAAATGAACTATAGTGTCCTGCACCCAGTAGTAAAAAAAAAAAAAAAAAAAAAAAAACATCAAAAAAAAAAAATACATAAAAAAAACAACTAAATAAAAAACTATATCTGGTGTTTTTTTTTTATATAATTTTTGGTTTGACTGTATGTATATATGTATATATGTTTCATTTTCTTTGGATCATATTTGCTAAAAGGGTAGTGATATATATGTAATCTGTTGTTGGAGGTGTACCATAAGTCAGGCCCGACTGGTGTTTCCTGCTCTGTTTTGGATGAGCATTAGGTCCAGCAGATGTCCGTTGTTATCCAGACTGTCTGCATCCGGAGCGTTTGAGGAACAGAATGCAGTGCAGGGTGTTTCAAAGAAAACTCACCAGGGAAATGAGTGTACAGACAAAACACACACTGACCTTCAACTTGTTCAAATAACTCCACATATCTTCATATGGAAAAATACACTTCGAGTCCCAGTCTAGTCAACAGATGAGTGTTAAGCAAAAGAACATTAATATTGTATCAATTATATCATAATTGTCTTATTAATATTTAAGTAATACAGTGTTTTTAAATGACTATTATTAATGTCTGACACTGAATTTGCTAAAATTAGCCTTTAAATACATTTACTTCATGGGAAAACAATAAACAAAATATGTAACAAAATATTTTTCCACTTGTCTTTTTCATTGATGGTGTTTTAACTTCATTAATACTGCAATTACATTAAATTTTTATAAAGATATAAAATTATAAATAACTTACAACAATAGCTTACAACTTTTTATACCAAGTACCACCTCAGAAAATATTTGGCTCTCCAAGTACCACCATAATGACCAACATTAAAGTATAATAGCGTAGTAGGCCTAAGTATTCCGCTTCAGCTCTGCACAGTTCAAAAACTTTTAGTTTATTCCTAACAAGAATATTTATTGTTGTCAGCCACTTTAACTTTGTAAATACACAGTTGCATAATTAACACTGCACAGTCCTCACAAACAGGTAAATTAAAAAAAAAATTAAATAATGATTAAATTAAAATGTATTGTGTTTTAACATTAATTTATATTTAATTTAGTCATTCCTCTGAGTACCACTCTGAGTACTTTGAGAACCACTGACTATACATTTTTAGGCAAAGTTTTCACATGCTTCAGGTAAATCTATTTCTGTTAAATATATTTAACTATTTAATTAATCTCGAAACACAAGTAAGCCTGGCATATGGAAGCCTATTTCCGCCACTGAATAAAAAACAATAGTTTAAAAAAAAAAAAAAGTGAATTACTAGTTTTTACCTCACAATTCAATTTTTTTGTCAGAATTGCGAGTTTACATCTCACAATTCAGATTTTTTATCTCAGAATTGTGAGATATAAACTCACAATTTTGTATAACAAAGTTTCTCTTTGTTCAGCTTTCTTCAGAATTGTTTGTATCTCACAATTCTGCCCTTTTTTTCTACGCATTGTGTTTATATCTCGCAATTCTGACTTTTTTTAAGAATTGCGTTTATATCTCGCAATTCTGACTTTTTCCTCAGAAGTGTGCGATATAAACTCGCAAATCTGACTGATATCCTCAGAATTGTTTGTATCTCGCAATTCTGACTTTTTTCCCTCAGAACTATTAGGAATGCTGAGTTATAAAGTTAAGTTCTGAGGGGGAAAAAGACTGATATTTTGTCAGAATTGCGAATTATACCTCACAAGTTAATTACTCACAATTGTGTGTTCTAAAGTCAGAATTGCAAGATATAAACTCACAATTTCAAGTAACAAAGTCAGAATTGTGAGATATAAAGTCAGAGTTGGAGGATATAATCAATTCTGAGAAATAAAGTCAGAATTACAAGATATACATTTTTTTCTCAGGATTGGGTTTGTATCTCGCAATTCTGACTTTTTCCTCAGAAGTGTGCGATATAAACTTGCAATTCTGACTGATATCCTCAGAATTGTTTGCATCTCACAATTCCGACATTATTTTTCTGAGAATTGTGTTTGTATCTCGCAATTCTGCCTTTTTTTCCTCAGAATTGTGAAATATAAACTCACAATTCAGACTGATATAAAATTAATTACGATTTTATATCTCACAATTCTGTTATAAAGTTATAAAGTCCAGTTCTGAGGGAAAAAAAAGACTGATATTTTGTCAGAATTGTGAATTATATCTCACAATCTTGTTATTAACTTGCAATTGCGTGTTCTAAAGTCAGAATTGCAAGATATAAATTGCAATTCTGACTTTTTTCTCAGAATATTATGCAATTCTAAGAAAAAAAAAGTCTGAATTGTGAGTTGATATCCCACAATTCTGACTTTACATCTTGCAATTCAGACTTTACAACTTTCAACTGTGAATTTATATCTCACAATTATGAGAAAAAAGTCAAAATTGTGAGATAAAAGTCGCAAATCCCTTTTTTTATTTTTTATTTTTTTATCCAGTGGCGAAAACTGACTTCCATACTGACAACTAAGGTCATCTGTAAAACTAGACTACTGCCACCTTTTAGCAACTTTAAAAGACCCTGAAAGACAAGCCACACCAGACGAAATTTACAACATCTGCTCTTGCAGTACATATAGACTGATGCACTGACTCACACAAGTCCACAAAGTCACACGACCGACCTTCGGCTTTGAAGTAATCATGAACACTCTTCAATTTGACTGGGGTATTTAACAAAATTTCGAATGGCCAACTCTGCAGGCTTTAGTTAATAAGCAAATACTTGGCAGTCAGTGATGAAAGCAACCAACAGCGCTTGCCGATTAGCAGCACAGCCAGGAAAAGCTTACAGTACATTCGTTCTCTCATTGTAGTTTATTTAACAAACATTGGAGATGGATTGGAATGGAAGTGGCTGCTCGGGTTCGATTGAGCGTTTTAGTTCTAAATATAAGCATGTTTGTTTCATTGAGCCAGGCTTAGTTGACGTCTCAGCATTCCGGGTTCCGAGAAGCCTGAGCGCATGGAAAGTCCGAGCAGTCCAGAGCACCGATGTGCCAACTTTCCAAAGCACCCATCAAAAACTGCTGTTTCAAAGGTGGCTTTTCCTCACATTGGTGAGGAGAAAGAAATGAAAATATGATTTTAACTCAAGCAGTTTGTTCATGGAACAATGCACGGCATGCGGCATTGCGCATCTCTCATTCAGTCACATCAAAACTGAAGCAGACTATTGAGAAACAAAAGTCAGACTTGCTTGGACTTCTCTCAGGGTTTCCACTATTTTCAAGACATTATATTCCAGGACATTTATGTAACTGAAGAGATTTATAATTAGCATTCCATTAGCATTTCTGGTACAGGACCTACAGAAATATGCCATTCGAAATCTACCATCGTTGCTCATGAAATTGCAGATGTTTTTGAGCAAATCAAAATCTATATCATGCTTCCGAATTCATCTTAATATATACTAACATCTACAAAACATCTACAACAGCTTAATTAAATATGAGCACCATGTTGTTTGCCAAAAAAAAAAAAAAGTATTAGATTACAAAACACAGCCTCCTTACAAACAACATTTGGAGAATCAGAGTGTACCATGACATTTCGGAAGTATTCAACAGCAATGTTTTTCCAAGCTATTTTAGTAATTTTAACATTTTCCATGCCTGAAACACTGCATTAGTGCACCCTATTCTCCGGGGTGATTTGTGAAAAGAGAAAATTTAATACCAGCGCACTATTTTCCACAGTGTTCTCTGTGTCTTCTGGTTGTCAAGCCTTATTACAAACAATCAAGCTGCATTAAAAAGTTCCTGGCTTATGCTGCAATGGTGACAGAATTTCAAAGGTTGTTTAGGATCTTTTCATGTGGTCAGTGTTTTCAGTCAGAGGGTCTGTGCTGGATGCAAAAGACTGGATGATTACAAGAGACTTTGGGAAAATAAAGCCATGCACACAAATCAAAATCAGAGCCTGTGAAGCAGGATGAGTGTGACTGGCAGGCGGTACAAATTCACTGTTTACAGAATCTGAGTCACATATACGATCAGACACACAAGCATGATGAGAGAGATTTACACTAAAGGCTGTTTGTATTTTAAAATTAAAAATCAGTGTGAGTTTGAAGTCAAAGCAAGTTGGAAATTTAAGTTTCATGTTGTCATTTTCCACTCAGCGCTCTTTAAAGGAAATACAATGTGGCAAATCTCCGAACTGACCTTGAGAACTAGCAAGACAGATGCTAAATCTCTTTTTGTTATGCCTTTACTTTGCACAAATATCAGAATATTAGAGTGAAACCGGACATTTTCCGAAACAACAAACTACTATCATCCAACCAACACATGGTATGATTAGACTTAGCTATTAAACATGTGACAGGTAGCAATATATTAAAACCCAACACATGTGCAGTTATTCGTGTTCCAGCTGTTGCCCAGTGTACAGCACAGCTGTGAAAAACAACACCTAACAAACAGGTGCAGCTGCAGCAATGGAAAGAATGATATATGCATTCATTACATGCAGCTTAATTACCATGCCTGCTAAAAAGTAAAGCAATTTTCCAAGTCTCACAGATACTAACAAGCATTATAACTGCCATATAGTGTGGAATAGTGAGGTAATTTGATCTATTTCCCAAGTGGATATTCAATACGGTCAGGTTGGATGGGGATGGAGTATGTGAGCGTAAATAAGTATGTTGGATATGAAATATAAAAATATTGGAAATAAAATGTACAGTTGAGGTATAAGTTTCATGTTTTTAGTGATAGTTGTTTATGAGTCCCGAACAGTTAACGTGCCCGCTGTTCTTCAGAAAAATCCTTCAGGTCCCACATATTCTTTGGTTTTTCAGCATTTTTGTGTATTTGAACCCTTTTTAACAATGACTGAGATCCATCTTTTCACACTAAGGACAACTGAGGGACTCATTTGCAACTATTACAGAAGGTTCAAACACTCAATGATCCTCCAGAAGGAAACACAATCCATTAAAGGAGTAGTTCACTTTCAAAACAAAAATTTACAGATAATGTGCTCTTTCTTTCTTCAGTCGTAAAGAAATTATGTTTCTTGAGGAAGACATTTCAGGATTTCTCTTCATATAGTGGACATCTATGGTGCCCCTGAGTTTGAATTTCCAAAATGCAGTTTAAATGCAGCTTCAAAGGGTTCTAAATGATCCCAGCCGAGGAAGAAGGGTCTTATCTAGTGAAACGATTGGTGATATTCTTAAAAAAATTACAATTTATATACTTTTTAACCTCAAACGTCGTCTGCGTAAACTTTGTTTTTTTCCGGTTCAATTCAGTTAGGGTATGTCGAAAAACTCCCACAGAGTCAGTTTTAGAATCTTTCTAAATCACTGCAGAACTACCGACCCAGTGTTTACAAAGTGAACACGCAAGAAAGGTTAAAAAGGTCAAAGGACTCATTTAGAGTCTTTTGAAGCTGCATTTAAACTGCATTTTGGAAGTTCAAACTCAGGGGCACCATAGAAGTCCACTATATGGAGAGGAATCCTGAAATGTTTTCCTCAAAAAACACAATTTCTTCACGAATGAAGAAAGAAAGACATAAACATCTTTGATGACAAGGGGGTGAGTACATTATCTGTAAATTTTTGTTCTGGAAGGGAACTACTCCTTTATAACTTTTGAATGGAATGAAGATGTGTACATTTTTCTTATTTTACCTAAATATCATATTTGTTTTTATTTAGTACTGCCTTCAGAAGCTAAAGAAGATACAGATTACATGTTTCCCAGAAGACAAAATAAATTAAATTTACCCTGATCTTCGTCTTATCAAGTACTAAATAAAAAAATAACATGCATTTTGTATAATCCCTCTTATTTTGGTAAAATAATTAACATTTTAAAGATTCTGCAAACTTTAAACTTCTGTAAACTTTTGACCTCAACTGTAGGTATATAAAGTACCATTCAAAAGTCTCGGGTCGGTAAGATATATTTAATTATTAGGTTATGTTTATTTGATTAAACATATAGTAAAAACTATAATTATGAAGTATTATTGCAATTTGAAATCACTGTTTTCTAATTTACTTTTCAAATGTAAATTATTGCAGATGGCAAAGCTTTTCAGCAGCCATTACTCCAGTCTTCAGTGTCACATGATCCTTCAGAAATCATTCTGACTTCAAATTCTTGATCTCCATAAAGAGCCTTAACTGAATGCAGATTGTACTATGGAGTTAACTCTGAGAGGCATTTCTATCACCAGTGAAGGAACAGGAAATGGAAAACCCAGAATGGACAGATTACACAACAGTTTGGGAATAGAGGCCAAATTGCTGGTGCTCCATTTCATTCACATGCTTTTGTGCAGAGAGGAAAAAGAGAAAGGAAAGAAACATCCAACTCTGTCCAAGCATCGGCCTATAATCCATCATTCATATGACCAGTGCTTCAGTGGCCCTTACTGTCCTGTCCATCTATTCACTCACACACGTGAAAAAGTCACAAGGGAATGTCTTCAGTGTCCGCAGAAAACCCTCATCTCATCTTCAGACCTGCTCTGGGGTCAGTTGGTGTAGGCCATTTAATAGGGTTGGCTTTAAAGCAGTTTGGGTTCCAACCACAATGTTGTATTTGGTTTCCAAAGAAACCTTTTCGAATCTGGGAGCATGGCCATCTGTGAGGTCCGCAGGAAAAAAAAAAATGCTGGAACTGGAATAAAGGACTGATATGTATGAGGAAAAAGCCTGAGCAATCATGCTCAGCAAAAAAAAAACTTATGGGAAAGAAGCAGACAGGAACCTTAGTCTTTGAATGATGCTTCTGTAAACACTGAGATGAGTGAAACATCCAAATTTTATGAAATTAATATGTTGCAATGGAAATTAATGCATTTTAATGCAAATTTGAGGTAGTGCAAGTTTGCAAATCAGTTTGTTTATTTGGTGCTTTGCTTACTACAGCAAAACTCCTGCAACTCTTGCAAAACCTCATACAAATCCTCTTTGTGGCAACACAATTTTTCTGAGGCTCTCCAATGACCTGAAAAAGACTAATGATACAAGATCATTTGTACAGGATGTCTCCTGAGTCTTTTCCACAAATAGCCAGATAGCCAAATATTTAAACTTGATTGCACTTTAAAAGGGGTGACACGGTTTATAGGACCACCCTGAGGAAGCCGTTTTCCACATGCATTCTGAATGATTTAATAACTGAATCAATTATGCTGTACTGTAGTAGCACAATAACCGACTAAACCAATAGAAATGTCCAGACCACAGAGTCAGTTTTAAATTTGTGACACAAGAAAATCCATCCTTTAGAAGAGAGAATTACTTTAGGGCTTTCCCTTCTACCTCCTCAATAACCACAGCAACAAATCTGGGTTTTAAAGAGTAAGATGCTGTAAACTCTGGAGGAGACAAGAGGATCTGAGTGATTTTCCACTGACCACATCCTCCATTAAAGATCAAACAGCTCTAAAAAAAAAAAAAAACTATGAAGGACTATAAGATTATACTGTAATAGGCTAAACGTAAGCAAATGCAATATCAAATGAAAAATATCCACAAAGCCTGCCAGTCTCCTTCAAATCACATGAATGGTGATTTTTATTTAACTTTTGTTTAAATAAACACCATTTTATTTATCAAGGACACATTAAATTAATCAGAACTGACAGTTATGACATACAATGTTACATAAGATTTCTATCTTAATTAAATACTGTTCTTTAAAGGGGTCATCAGATGCCCATTTTCCGCAAGTTGATATGATTCTTCAGGGTCTTAATGAAGTCTATAATATATTTTGGTTAAAAATTCTCAGTGGTTGTGTAAAACAGCACCCTTTTTACCTTGCCAAAATCAGCTCTGCAAAAATCATCTCATTCTGGTCGATGCTGCTTTAAATGTAAATGAGCTCTGCTCGCCCCGCCCCCTCTCTTCTCTCTGTGGAGAGACGAGCCTGTTTACTTTAGCCGCATTTAGCCACATTTAGCCACTAAACTTGCTAACTAGCACATTATTAGGAAAGGCGATCACAAAGATTCATTAAAAAAAAACACTTCTGCTGTAAGTGAAGCTGGATCGTGAATGATTTGCGCGAACATAGACGATATATGTAGATCGGGAGGCGCATTCCATTCACAAACAAATGTAATCTACTGCATCTTCAGCGGCTCAGATGTCAGGAGTAAATGATGACCACTATGTTCATTTGGAGATATTCTTGTCAAACTTACATCCCTGCTCCGGCATCGAAACAAAGAAGGTGGACTGTTACAGCTGATCTGAGGTAAAATGCTCATGTCAATCAACTATCATGGGAGCGGCCTCTGTCGGTGTGATGCCACAATAACAGGCATCTGAGAATGGCTCAATTTGAAAAAGGGAATATTATTTTTTCAGATTAATTAAAAAACACTCCATGGATTTATATCATTATAGGGTAGATTTGTACATACACTGCCAACACACATTAATGTTCAAACAACATGTAAAAGTGAACTT
This sequence comes from Labeo rohita, assembly GCF_022985175.1. NCBI lineage: Eukaryota > Metazoa > Chordata > Actinopteri > Cypriniformes > Cyprinidae > Labeo > Labeo rohita. The sequence goes on from NC_066870.1 coordinate 14,681,780, forward strand.
TGCATCCGATCACCCCTTTAAAAAAACGTTCTATTCATCAGTGAATCATGAAAAAAAAAATTTATCATGGTTTCCACAAAACTAATAAGAAGCACAAGTAATCACAGGAATAAACTAGATTATTAAAGTCTGCAAACAAACTTTAAAGTTGTATTACAATCTAAAAGTTTGAAGCAGTTGCAAAAGCTTGAAGTTTGAAAATGTAGATAGGTATGATGTTGATAGGTATGATGTTGTTACCATGCTTTAGCATGTTGCTAATATGATTCAACATGTTGCTAGCAGGCTGATGTTTCCAGCATGAATTAACAGGTAATTAGCATGTTTCTAACATGATTAGCATGTTTAACGTTGTTAGCATGTTTAAAAAAAAGATATAGCAATCCAGGTCACACTGAAGGTGATCTGAGTTTGGTGGTTGTAGCTTGAAAGCTCTAGGAGGAAATAAAATTTAGTCTCAGAAGAAGACAAAGCTTAAATAGTAGATCAGTAAGCCAACTTAATTACATTGAAAAATACATTACTTTACAAAGCAGTGATCCTAACTTGTAACAACTCTTTTTTACCCACAAAATTACTCTTACTATTTTTGATCAAATTTGTGACATAGGCAGAGTGTGTAAGGTTGGGGAAGGCATAAATGCCACTAAATTGGACAAAAATGCCCCTGCACTAAAAATTAAATCTATTACATTTGTTATTAACAAAGTGTAAACAAATAAAAAATGTAGATTGCGGCATTATAAGATCTGCTCATGTTGCACCGTAATTCTTATTAGGAGTTTTTACAGTGTTACGCATTATAACTAAACACCATAGACATTAAAAAAAATATAGACCCTGGTGAAAAAAACAGCATATGCTGGTAGGTATGTTTTGATGCTGGTTTAAGCTGGTCCTTTGCTGGTTTATGCTGGTCCTTAGCTGGTTTATGCTGGTCCTTTGCTGGTTCATGCTGGTCCTTGACCAGCAACATGACCAGCAAAAACCAGCAAAGGACCAGCTTAAACCAGCTAAGGACCAGCTTAAACCAGCATTAAACCTACCTAACCAGCATTCCAGCATCAAAACATACCTACCAGCATATGCTGGTTTTTTCACCAGGGGACGTAGTGTCTGTGACGTCACCCGTAGGTTTCTGAAAAGCATTTTTGAAGCTCTTAGTGGGCGGGAGTCGGCCGCCGCCATCTTGGAATCGCGTCACTGCACATCACTCCCGGATAATCGAAAATAGGCAAAGAGACCGGACGTGGGTGGAACTGGTTGCTGAAACCACGTGCGTGCAAACTCTTGAATTCTCCCATCATAAACAACAAAGCGCAGATGTACGCACAGTGGGCCTCACTCATGAAACAGGAGCAGAACTCATTTTTGTGTAAATCGTTCATAAAGCCGCTCTGCCGTAAACTTTCAAATTCATGAAAATGCTGTATTTTCAAAACGTTAGTTCGTACGAAAGAAAAGTACACCTCCCTACCACGTGTAAATGGTGAATAAAATTAATGTTCTAAATTCTTTTTAGAAAAGTGAGGACACTAAACTTTGATGTATTGTCATAATAAATACAAGTTTATTTGCCCTTGCCGTCTTTATTTATTTTGTTTATTTTTGTATAGCTGAGTTGACAACTGTAAAACACAGTGCCCGTCACTGTTACTATTTACTCAGCCATAGAAGAGGGGCGGGACAAATACCGACCAACCATCCTACAACAATGGAGAAGTCAGTATTTCTGGTTAGTGCTTTTCTATATTTAGTAAAATTCTTAAAAATGAGATGCTAGTAATACATTGCCGCCGTGGATATTCGAAATCATTGCAACTAAAGCGTCTCAGGTGGAAAAACGCTGTGCGACCAAAGTGTTCTCAAGCGCAACAAGCTGCCCGCTTTCAGAAAAGCACCTGACGTTTTTGGCAGCTGGCTAAAAATTCTTTGGTCGACACACGTTAATTGAATATTTATTGTTAGCCATATGGTCCATTCATCTTTTTTGCATTTATGCAATACACTGGAGCCAACCCTGAAAAAGTGGACCATATATTCCACTGCGTTCCTACGCATTTTGCGTTTCTGTAATCCATAGGCGGGATTATGCTATTTACGAATGATTGGAATTCATTAACAACATACACGTTTAACGATGTAATCAAAAGTTTACAAAGTGTTTGTGAATCCAGAGGAGAGTTTTCTGAAAGGTCTGTTTTACACGCAAATTACTCAGAATTTACTCATATTTACACAAGTCTTATGAAAGAGGCTTAACAGTGTTGCCAAGTCTGTGGTTTTCCCATGGAATTGGGCTACTTTAAAGGGGTCAACGGATGCCCATTTTCCACAAGTTGATGTGATTCTTTAGTGTCTTAATGAAAAGTCTATAATATACTTTGGTTAAAAATTCTCAATGGTTGTGTAAAACAACACCATTTTTACCTTACCAAAATCAGCTCTGCAAAAATCATCTCATTCTGGTTGAGGCTGCTTTAAATGCAAATGAGCTCTGCTCGCCCCGCCCCTCTCTTCTCTCTGTGGAGAGACGAGCCTGTTTACTTTAGCCGCATTTAGCGCATTTAGCCGCTAAACTTGCTAACTAGCACGTTATTAGGAAAGATTCATTAAAAAAATCCTTATACTCACTTCTGCTGTAAGTGAAGCTGGATCATGAATGATTTGCGTGGACATAGATGGATATATGAAGATCGGGAGGTGCATTCCCTTCACAAACAACCGTAATCTACTGCATCTTCAGGGCTCAGATGTCGGGAGTAAATGACGACCACTATGTTCATTATTACATCCAGCAACACAACACCTCAATCGCTCAATCGGAGATATTCTTGTCTAACTTACATCCCTGCTCCGGCATCGAAACAAAGAGGACGGACTGTGACAGCTGATCTGAGGTAAAATGCTCATGTCAATCAACTATCGTGGGAATGGCCTCTGTTGGTGTGATGCCACAACGACAAAAAGGGAATATTATTTTACGGATTAATTAAAAACCACTGCATGGATTTTTATCATTATAGGGTAGATGTGTACATACACTGACAACACACATTAATGTTCAAACAACATGAAAAAGTGAACTTAGCATCTGATGACACTGTTGCTGCGGGATGTTTTTCATCTCCGCGGGTTGAAGCGACCCCAATAACTTAATATTTAGCCCCTGGAATGCTAATTTTAACAGGGGAACCCCACGAAAAAAAATATGTATTTTACCCCTGGAACGTGATTTTTAATGGGGGACTCCATTAAAAATGCGATTGGGCTACTTTTGGGCTAGTTTTGAGTAGCAATTGGGTGGGTTTTGTTGTGAAAACCTGGCAACCTTGAGGCCCAACGTAAGTAAGAAATTCATTTCACAGTGAAGAAAGCTTCAGTGATTATAACAGTACACTTCTTTTTTGAGAGTGCTTATACACAAGATCAAAATTAGCAACAATGTCGCTTTCTGTATATAATTTATTCACTGTTTGAATAACCGTGGAAAAGAAACATTATAATTATCCATTTCTAATGTTTGTATTTAATTGTAATCACGTTAAGTCCTATTAAAAATATTTTATTAGGCTAGCATGACACCCATGTCTGATTCTTTCCTAAAAAGACAAGTTTTATAGTTTATAGTTAAGAGATTTGGCTGCGTTTAGCCTTACCCTGGAGCTGGTTCACCCTCCGCCTATAATTGGTGACCATAAATGTTGATTATTTTGACTTGCTGAAAAGTAACATTCTACCATGATGACTGGGACAATTACAGTTAATTACTAAAATGTTATAGCAGTTTCTGGTGAACAGAAAATGGCAAACATAAAGATGAACTGGTAAATTTGACTATGAATTAATGAAATTACTGAATTGTGATACCAATAAATTGCATAATATCATTCACAACAGAGCTCGAAGACAAAGGAGAGAAGCAATACAGTAGAGGTTTAAACTGAAAGCAGCTTCTCATTCCTAATAATGCTAAAGATAGAGCAGACAGATCAACTGTAAAATATGTGCTTTGATTCAATTTTCTCCAGCTGCTTTGTGGCCACTTACAGTATGTCTTTGGTTGAAAGAGGCATCAGAGGTATCAATACTGTGACATTTCTGAAGAGGAGCATTTGGAGACGTGGCATGAAGGAGGTCTATCCCCCTGAAATGAATTAAACTAGTCTAAGGTTAATTAACCTAAGACAGTGTCTTAAAGGGTTAGTTCACCATCTGAATCTGCCATTTTGTCCAACAAAGAAATCAGACGGGAGAGTAGATTAAGTAGATTGCAATTCTGCGGTTAAAATAAAAAAAAAGTTCTGATGTTTATTCATGTTTATTTTATGCTTTAGGTAAATATGTAAAGACAATCGGTTCACTTGAACTGAGGCAATCTGTCAAAACACATTAAAGAGCCACAAAATGGTATTTATTGTTTGAATTTCTTAAAGGGGTCATCGGATGCAAAGTTCACTTTTTCATGGTGTTTGAACATTAATGTGTGTTGGCAGTGTATGTACACATCTACCCTATTTTGACAAAAATCCATGCAGTGGTTTTTAATTAATCTGTAAAAATAATATCCTCTTTTTCAAATCGAGCCATTCTCAGATGCCTGTCGGTGTGGCGTCACACCAACATCCGTGATGTATTTTTCACCGTGTGAGAACATGTTGTGTAGTGTGAGAGCAGCATTGTTTGTCGGACAGAGCAACAATAATTAAGGGGACCGGGTTTTTGCAAAGGGTCAATTAATCACCCTCATGTTGTTCCAAACCTGTAAGACCTGCGTTCAACTCTGGAACACAAATTAAGATATTACTGATGAAATCTAAGAGCTCTCTGACCATCCATAGATGAATAATAACGCATGCATCATGTCATTATTTTTGTTTTCTTTGTTCACAAAAAGTATTTTTGTATCTTCACACAATTAAGGTTGAACCACTGATGTCACATTCAGGACTATTTTAATGACATCTTTACTATGGTATTGTGCCTTGACCGTGGTAGGACCCTTGCTGTCTATGCAGGGTCAGAAAGCTCTTAGATTTCATCAAAAATATCTCAATTTGTAGATGAATGAAGGTCTTACAGGTTTGGAATGACATGAGGGTGAGCAATTAATGACAGAATTTTCATTTTTGGGTGAACTATCCCTTTAAAACATGTCCTGCAAAAGAGAGCTGGCTGGAGACACGCAACAAAATGAAATGTGCAGGACATATTTAAAAATCAGCTTTCCTCTGCTCTAGTTCAGCACAATGACAGAAAACAATACCATTTGACATGGTAAAGGACTAACCTTTTAATTAAACATGCAGCCAGGAGAATAAATAAACTTTAAAAAAGAATTAAGGTCCACTCCAAAACCTATGATTTTCATCTGAAGAATTTTCTGAAGCTTATTTTTTTGTATAGGCCAATTTATTGGGACCAGATGTTGTATTAGCAGTGAAGTCCATCCATGTGCTCAACATCTGACCCATAGAGATCTGTGATACTACTGCTGTTATGCAAATGCTGTCTCATTTCATTCATAGATCTGCAGGAAGCAGGGAAACTGTCTACTACTTGTTTGGCTCACTACATGGACTCATTTGAGAAAAATAAATACTTGCATGGCAATCATTTTCAAATGCAGAACTGCATATGCTATCATACACATCTGCATATATTGGCCACTTTAAAGGGATAGTTCACCCAAAAATGATTTACTTTCTTCTAATACATATAGATATTTTAAACATTATTTCTTGACATAGTTTTTATTAAATTTTGAGCAAATGCCAAGTTCTGTCATGAAACTCTAGAGGCTGATGTGTCGTTAACGCAAATTGATGATATTCACAGCGTAAACTACTTGGCACAAGCTGATTGGTTCATGTTGCATACACAGTCATTGTGCTCACTGCTTTTCATTTAAATTGCTGGTTAGCATTTACTAGAGCATCTAGAGTTCTTCTGAAACCCTCCACCTCCCCAGCTCCACCTGTATAGATCTGCTATGGGTTATTATATGCTATTTGTGCAGCAGCAGTATATCGTAAATACTGACAGCACTGTATCCATCAGCATTTGTACTGGCTGTAGCAACTTCCAGCAGCAATAATGTAGAACAGCAATAACCAACAGCAGCAGCAATTCAGCAGCCTAGCAGATCTAAACGGCATAATACATTCACAAAATACATTAACATCGTCATATCCATTACCATGCTAAAATCTTTTTTTAATCCAACGTCCAATTTAAATTTAAAACTCTATTTACGTGGATAAGCTGATGTTTACAGCAATGAAAAGGATACCTTCAACATTTTGTAGCACATTAGCTTCTATTCACTTTTACACATTTTAAATTAACATTCTGACTTTTTGACGGATTAATTTTGAAAATGCTAACAACTAGAATAAACTATTGATTTTAAATCCATTAAAAAAGTCACTGTTTACACTTTGACAGTAAATACAGCATCTACACTTTCCTTCTCTTCAATCTCACAAACCTGGCTCATTGCAATTTTACAATTTAGGTAATACTGTCTGTTCCATTTGTAAGAACAGCATCTTTTCTTATTTTTCAGATGTACGACATGTTTGTACAAACTGTTATTTACACTAACTACTCTTGAGACGAAAGTATAAACAAACAAAAAAAAAAAACATGTATTTTAGGCCAAATTGCTAGTATTGAAAAGGTCAAGACTGTCACACAATTGCCTGATTACAGCCTTAAAGATCAGATGCCCGGCTTTTCCACACCTCCATCTCAGCTCTAACCAAAACTGTGACTCCAACATCAATAACGAGTGGTTGACCTAAGCACATTTTCCTGGCTTCTTTTCCTAGTCTGTGATCTCAGTGTACCACATATATTCCTGCTAAAACATTTTGATTATATTAATATTTAAAACAATTGTATAACTGTGTTAGGGAATTTTTTTTTTTTGAGGAATTACATTATGTTTTTATTCCTGAAATTCTGCTCCTCTCTCCGCTAATGGTGTCTGTCTTAGGCATGTACGCAGCGGGCCGCTCTTCACTCCTTCACAGTTCACAGAGAGAGTTCAGGTTATTACATGGAGGATATGACCCTCGTAAACACAACAGGATCTCACAACTCAATGCCATAACCACCCACAGTGTCAGTCAGACTGCCTCAATAAACATCATATAAACATCTATGAAAAGGGGGCCGAGAAACCACATGGTCATGCATCTGTATTAGTGCTACAGTTCATACAAATACACAGTACATGACATCCAATGGGGGAACCAAATTCTGTGTGGCGCCGCAAAAAAGTCACGTGATGGCAATTTATAATTTCTGTGAGCGGTTGTTCTTTTATTATAGCAGCAGATTAAGCAAACCAGAAGCAAAGTTTGTTAGAAGTGATTATTACAGTACACCATTATATTTAGTACTTCATAACAGTCAAATAATCTCACATTTGAAGCGCCAGTGTAAACAAAGAATTAATACTCCTTTGTCTTTGAATTTGTCCACTTTTATGAATATCACTCAATATGTAGTCCAACAGCCCAGTAATAGTTATCTGTCGCCACCTGCTGGATAGAAAACACACTTCCGCAACACATTTATGATCTTTTGTGATAACTAAAGTTGTTTATTTACAGTATGAATGTAACAGTTGGTTAAATTAACCATACTCAACTACTGAAGAGAGACAGAATCAATAAAATATATCTTAAATACAGACTACTGTTCAAAGGTTTATACATTACACTCATCAAAAATGACAGTAAATACATTTACATTACAACAGATTTCTATTTAAAATGGTATTGTTTTGAATGTTTTGCAACAAAACGTTAAGCAACAACTGTTTTCTAAATTGATAATTCTAAATGTTTCTTAAACAATAAATCAGCATATTATAATGATTTTCACATGACAGATCATGTGACACTGAAGACTAACTTTGGCATCATAAGAATAGATTACATTTAATAATAATAATAATAATAATAATAACAATAATAAATGCCTTGGTGAGCATAAAGATACTTAAAAAATATCTTTTTATTTTTTAATATATACATATTTCTCAAACTTTTGATCAAATATAAGTGGTTATATAAATAAACCTTTAAAAAAAGCTGTGAAACAGTGGGACTTTTACACTGTATTTATGACATGTAAAATATTTGTATCTATCATTTAAACCCTGGTGAAAAAAACAGCATATGCTGGTAGGTATGTTTTGATGCTGGGATGCTGATTAGATATGTTTTGATGCTGGTTTATGCTGGTCATTGCTGGTTTATGCTAGTCATGTTGCTGGTCAAGGACCAGCATAAACCAGCAAAGGACCAGCATAAACCAGCAAAGGACCAGCTTAAACCAGCAAAGGACCAGCTTAAACCAGCAAAGGACCAGCATAAACCAGCAAAGGACCAGCGTAAACCAGCATCAAAACATACCTAACCAGCATTCCAGCTTCAAAACATACCTACCAGCATATGCTGTTTTTTTCACCAGGGAAGTAATAAAACACTACCAATAACAACAGTTTCTGAGCATATAATACATTTTTTTTTATTTGCAGGTCATTTGAGTGCAGATATACTGATGTGTTTGATTTCATCCACTCTGTTCTTGTGCATCTGGAAGGCCGGTGTCACCCAGCGCCCACACGAACACTGTTCACCATACCAGTTAAAGGAGCCCAGCTTTGAGCTGCACTTGGGACACAAAAGCTACAAGAGAAATTTTACAAAAGCTTTTACTTATTAATATGATTTAAAAACAAATTTTAAAGCAACAAAAAAAAATTCACAGCACAGCCATTAAAATTTCTAGCCTCCCTAGCAAAAACAAACAAAAAAAAATGTAATCTCTTTAAATAAATTATCAATATTAAAGGTGCAGTATGTAATATTGACAGCTAGTGGTTTAAAATGGATACTGCAGTCCAAATTCAAAATACAGGAGAGAGTTGTTACTCCCGCCCCCTTCTCCTCAGATGCAACACTCACACAGGTTGCCAGATTGAGGACATGTGACAGAAATGAGTGCAGTTGACAATGGAATGATAGAGCTAGAAATCGATTCCAAAAAGAACCAATTCCAAGTTCCCAAAGTCTAAAAGAGCGTTCCAAAGTTTGGAATCGATCCCATCAAAGGGAATCAACTCGTCATTCAGAGCCGTTTTCAGTTCAACAAAGCTTATCTATGGGTGTCTCTCAAACGGAAGTCTGCATCCTATGAAGGCTGCATATTTCGGCTGCTATGTCAATAAACGCCACTGAATGGTGATTCACGATAATAAACTGAATGGAAACAAGTCGGTACTAAGCTCGTCTGAGCAGTGTTGCCAAGTCCGTGGTTTTCCTGCAGAATTGGGCTACTTTAAAACTGCTGCCGTAGGTTGGTTTTCATGTGCGCAGGATAAAGCGACCTCTAAAACGTGATGTTTAGCACCTGGAATGCAAATTTTACCAGGGGAACCCTGCCAAAAAACATGCGTAAGTTTGAGGATGCAGCCTTCCGTTTGAGAAGCACCTATTAATTTGCCTCTTGCTCGCTAATATAGTGACTAGAAATCGAATTTGTTTCCACAAAAAGCTTCTTTCGGACAGATTGTTTTAATGAATCAGTTCAAAAAATGATTCAGCTGGTTATTTTATGGTGGAAACGGCATATGTTGTCCATAATTTTGAGCGCTGCACGACAGAATAGATCATGACATGAAATAAAATGCTAATTTTTTTTCCTTTCTATCAGCCAATGACAATTCCAAAAAAAATCGGAATCGAACAGCCCTATGGAATGGTACGTTGAATTTTCCCTGTTTGGAATTCCTCTGCACATAGAGCTTTTTATATAAATGCCAAGGCTTTTTAGGTCAGGTAGAGTTTGCAATCTCTGACCCAGTACATTTACCAGCTTCGATAACTGCAATAAACTGCAATAAACTGCCATGGAATAAAAGAATAAAAAAAGATAATTTGATTTTATATTTTAAAATTCTGACTTTATTTTCACAATTCCAAGATTATATCCCACAACTCTATTCTCTTTTTCTCCTCGGCTCAGAGTTTATATCCCACACTTCTGGCTTTTTTTTCCTCCCTTCAGAATTAACAAACTCACTAGCTTTCTTAAATCAAGTTATAAAGACCGAATTAGGAGATATAAACTTGCATTTGTGAGAAAAAAACATCAGAATTTTGAGATGAAATAAAAAAAATGTTACGTAAAAATGTTAATAGTAATAGGTTTAAATAATATTTCATGCTGTTACTGTAGGGCTAATACAATACGTCCCTTATGAACAGCATATGTGAATATTATATAGACCTATTGTTTAAATCAAATTTATGCTTTAAAAGTAATGATAGCAGTTTTCATCCATAGTATGTCCGTTTAAACGTCTGCGTTTAGCTTCAAATGGCGTCTTTGATGACAGTATTCTATAAAAATTATTTGCATTCCGATTTTGACATCAAAACTCAAATTACACAAAAATATTTTTTTCTCTTATTCCATGGATTTTAACCATTTACCTCCACTGTTACCAGTGTTTTTCTGCAACAACTACGTGCATGCAGCTGCAAGTGACTTCACTGTGATGTCTACTCCAAATTGGTCTATACTATTGGGTAAACTGGCAGTGGGTGAAGTCATGCAGACCAAAACAAAAACAGACATTCTAACACAGTAGAATAACTGACTGTAGCATTGTTTTTCAGAGAAACAAGTAAAGTGAACTTAGCATGTATCTTAAATATCTGCAAATATATAATTTTTATTGCATTAGTACAGTCAAAAAATAACATACAGCACCTTTAAAGATAACGCTAAGGCTTTCCCAAAAATCAAAGAACATACTTGTAAAATGTTATAAGCAAAGTTTTAATAATTCTATTTAACTGTGTGTACAAATGTGTGAAGCAGTGAGGTACTACCTGTCCATCCATAACACCTAGTAAGGCCGGCTCCATCCATTGCACCGGCTCTATAAAGTAGGATGTACACTGTCTCTGATCCTCACTATCACTGACTATCCTCGTCTTCTTATGAGCGAATGCAGAGGCTCCACTTCCCACACAGTGACTGAGAATGCTGGAGTGACGGAAAAGTGTGCGTCTGTTGGGAACGAAAGGCAACAGCAGGTTATGATTTCAGTCAGTCTCATAAATTAAAAATATTTTGAGAGTATACTGCATAAACAGCATAAAATAAAATAAAAAAAAGAAATTTTACCTGCACTTCCTACATCTGTATACAGCTTCTGCATTCTGGGTTTGTGCAGGGTCAACAGCGAAGACATCTTTTGGCACATTCTGAAGTTCTGAATTAATCAAAATGCATGACTTTTATATGAGCACTAGGTTTCTTTTATTAGTGCAATCAGCGAACATATCAACCATTTATCTATACGTGTAGACAGCTATTAAACATGTTTTAAGAAAAAAAACTATTTATATACATACCTGGATATTTCTCTGTAATTTTCTTCAATCTAAACTGCTTATATAAGGGATTTGTGGTGTCTACTTTACATTCCATTAATTCATAAAGTGCCAGCTGGTCCATAAATTCTTCATTCATTCTGAGAAAATGAGTGGAACACTCTTCAATAATAATGCTCTAACAAACATGTTTACTTTTTTACAAGATAAATAATGAAAAACACTTACTTAACATCTGGTTTTAAGTTTTGGAGCTTAGTATATGCATCCTGTAAATTCAGATGTTGTGTTTTCATCAGGTAAGCAGTCACCACAGCAGCACTTCTACTTTGCCCTACATGGCTACAAAAAAAAAAAAAAAAAAAAAAAAATCATTAATTTACAAAAACTTCCCAGAGACAAAATCTCAATCTGAATATTTTAACAAATACACAAATTAAAGGGATAGTTCACCCAATAATAAAAAATTCCATCATTAATCACTCACCCTCATGTTGTTTCAAACCCGGAAAACCTTCGGAACACAAATTAAGATTTGTTGATGAAATCTGAGCTTTCTGACCCTGCATAAACAGCAATACAACCACCCTGATAGCACACGTACATCTCATCTCTCACGTCTGCAAGATGCATTGTTTAGAGCGTTTGCTCATCTGCAATATGTCTATAGGACGTTTCCTATCAGATGTCAAATAGACATCTGTTAGATGTCTTGTGATTTAGAATGTATGTAAAACTGACATCTTACAGACGTCTGTCAGATGTTTGTACACAGCAGATGCTTTCCAGATCAAGTGATCTTTAACAGACATCTTACATACGTACGTGTGCTATCTGGATATGCATTGTCCTTGATAGCACACGTGCATCACGGAAATGTCGATTTGATATCTGCATTTACATCTGGAAGATGTTTTTTTTGTTTTAGAGTGTTTGCTGATCTGCAAAACGTGTATAGGATGTTTCCTATCAGATATCAAATTGACATCTATTAGATGTCTTAAAGATGTTTATGATTTAGAATGTATGTAAAACTGACATCTTACAGACGTCTGTCAGATGTTTGTACACAGCAGATGCTTTCCAGATCAAGCGATCTTTAACAGACATCTTGCAGATGTACGTGCGCTATCTGGTTATGTATTGTGGTACTCTCATGAATTTGTGTTGAAGATTGATATGGAAGAAAAGAAATTGTTGAATAAAGTCGATATTTTTGTTTTCCATGCGCACAAAAAGTATTCCCATAGCTTTATAAAACTAGGGTTGAACCACTGATGTCACATGGACTGTAGTCACATGGTAGTTGCATTGCTGACTATGCATGGTCAGGAAGCTCTCAGATTTAATAAAAAATATATTAATTTGTGTTCCGAAGATGAACAAAGGTCTTACGGGTTTGGAACGACATGTGGGTGAACTTTTATCACATTGGTAATTATCTGAATCTATATTAACTAATGTACTGTTGGGTATTACATACTGCAGTGTTTCTAAATATTATTGATGAAAGTTATTATCAGTTATACCAATGCACAAGAACTGCTGATGGTTTGGATTCAGAGTGTGTGCTGACAGCGTCACATATGAAGCTGACACAGTCATCCAGTCTACTCAGGAGATCTGTGGACGCTTCATCCAATGCTCGGACAAATTTGGTGTGGAATCCAGTGACAGCAGGTTCCTCTGAGTCAACGGTGAGTATGTGTGTTACACCTGAGTCTGTCAGGCTCTGAGCGTCCTTCAGATCGGACACAGACCCGATGTAAAGCCCAGCCTCCACTCCAATCATGGTTTACTGGGTAAACACACAAACACCTTTCAAATCAATACACTGAGAGAAAACGTAGCAGTCAATAAACTCATCAAATAGACCTGCTCCGATTAAATAGGCAAGAATATATGACAAAATATACATTAATAATAAACTTAGCTACACATCTGCTAATTACCGCTACATTTCCTGGGCTAATAATTAAGTTTTGTACAAAATCATAACAGTCGGTGTAGATTTTATCAATTCAAAAGCATTTTCTAAAGATGCTTTTAGTGTAAACATCAACGCTAATAAACTCACGTGCTACTTGCTGTCAAGAAAAAGGTCCAGCAAAATAAAAAGTCCGTGGAAACATAGTGAACTTGTTAGTTCCGGACAGAACGTTGTTATTATTAAGGCTTCGCGATGCCTCTAGAGGGCGTTAATATGAAATAAATAATTTTTGTTTATAGGCTACTGCAGTATTGAAAAAACGTGGTATGATTTGTATTAAGAGGCATCCAAGCTTGTCATTCCTGAATATGTGATTTATTTTGCCGTATGTATGTATATAAAGACACCATGTTTACATTATGTATGAACTGAATTTCAATATAAACACAAACCCATTATTTGGATATTTAGACGTTTAGTGTTCTAAATTGAGCTAACTGTAATTGACAGACATTGGTAAGTTAAATTTTAAAAGAAGACCTAGAAACACTCTTCAGTTGGCTTACAAGTCTGCTCCATTTTTAGACAGACCTTTCTAGTGTTGTAGTGTGATCCGCCATAAGCATGTTAAGCCAAGAGTTCCTCGAGAACAGGGGCTTGTTTTATTGTAGAACGATAATGAAATCAGTTTAAAACAGAATTTTACGGGAGCTGTACCTTGCAATATTGCCAACTCAGGGATTTGCACTGTATTAGATGTTGTTTGAGCTTCAGATTTGTATCAAGTTCCCATGGTGTGGTCCAGACCTGTAGTTCTGCCCTTTTGGATGGCTTTTGGCTGTCCTGCATGTGCTTAATGAAAGCCAATACTGTGACATTTAAACAAGATTGAAGGAGTCCAGTCCACTGGGCCTCATGTCCAGCACATGCTGTCTTTTTCACTTACATAAATGCTAATCGCTACCTTGTTCGTGATCAGAGAAATTAGTTTACAATAGGAGTGTTTATTCTATATGGCATCTTGATGAACACATAACAAGTCTCTGTACCATTACAGAGCAGATGCCTGTGCTTTAATCTGACTGGTCCTCTCAGGACAAGTCCAACTTAGCCTCACATGGTCCTTCAGAATCCCTGTCCAACCTGTTGCACGTATGTCTTTTCTGGGATGCCCATTATCACATAAAACCCAGACCAGCAGAAACACAAATAATGTAGTTTTTTTTTTTTTTTTTTCTTCTTCTGCTTTTGTCAGCAGCTGTCATGTGATGATTAGGGTTATTGATTTTGGTAAGAGCATCAGAAATTTGCACCAGAGTCTTCAATTTGTCTAGACCCACAAAGACAGATTTAGGATTAAGAGCTTAAAGTAATGCAAGGACCGATGCTTCCTAGAAATGAACATCTGTGCAGACCTCAGCAAGCTTCAAGTTCTTCAAGATTGTTCTCCTTCACCATTCATGACATTAAGAGTTACAAAACTTCATTCGCTCTTGCAACAGGACATTGATAGGAAATGAATAGTACAAATCATTGTTGAAATTTCCTCCTTGACTCAGTATTTTCCATGAAGGAAATGTCATTTACGCTCAATGATTCTTCTAGAGGAAATCAAACTGTCTAAAAAGGCATATGCAAATGCATATTGCGTTTACATAGATATAAATTTGTCCTTAGATAAGAAGGCTAAAGTATTAATGTTATCCTAAATTAACACATATTTTTCACTTACTACACTGTTCATGATCAGCAGTTTGGTTTGTTAAAAATTGCCTGTGGGTTTCTTATTCAAATAGTTAGGGCAAGAGAACAGTGTTAAGTTTTGTCTTCTCACAATTCTCTTCCAGAGAATTCTGTGAAGACCTGAAGAGCTGAAAATGTTGTTGAAATCTGGATTGTTTCTCTCAAGATTTCAGCTGCTTTGTGTAAATGGTCTCTTGGTTACTATTACACTAAACTTTTTTGACAGTTTGACTAGTTTGACCAAAAATATAACGTTTTTGAAAACTTACCTAAAATTTATTGCATTAAAAACAACTCTCAAAGCAAATCTCAAAATAAATGATACCACAACCTTTTTTGAGAACTAACTTAACTTTTCTGTTTTTTTTTTTTTTTGTTCATTAATTTATGTATTTACTGACTTACTTTGAGGAAGTCAGTTTGATCCATTGATTGATCATTTAATACGTTACATCTTTACTTACATGAATTGTTTAGATTAAAGGAATAGTTCACCCAAAAGTGAAAATTTACTGACAGTTTACTCACCCTTAAACCATCCAAGTTGTAGAAGAGTTTGTGTATTCATTGGAACAGATTTCAAGAAATTTAACATTACATCACTTGCTCACCAATGGATCATCTGCAGTGAATATGTGGCATCAGAAAACATCACAATTATCCACAAGTAATCCACACGACTCCATCAGTTACTGTCTTAAGAGGTGAAAAGCTGTATTTGCAATATACAAGTCCTCTATAATACTGCTTTTTCCATTGAAAAATTAATCTTATCTGAATCAGGGGAGAAATCTGCACATCAGGCACCATTTACAAGCTAAAACGGATGGACTTTTTCACTAGTGGAAGTGTTATTATAGATTATCATCTCGTATTGTAGCCAGAAGAGACTGTGTAACTTTAAAACATCTTAATGATGTACAGTGTTTGTTTGTTATGCAGTTTTCACTTCACAAGACATTGTTGGAGTGGAGTCGTGTGGATTACTTGTGGATTATTGTGATGTTTTTATCAGCAGTTTAAACTCTCATTCTGACGGCACCCATTCACCGCAAAAGATCCATTGATGAGCAAGTGATGTAATGCTAAGTTTCTACAAATCTTTTCTGATGAAGAAACAAACCTATATTAAAGCTGCAAGGAGAATTGAAAGGGCCCTCACACCCGGGCTCACCACCACCTGGTGGCTTTAGGAAAACAGTGAACGGTGGGCAATAAAAAAGTGGAAAATATAGAAGGAATGTGTCATCATCAAATCATTTATATGTGCCGAATTTCCTGCTGCCAGGTGGTGGTGCTATGACTGTAAATGGATATTGGCATGTAGATGTCTTCAGGCCAGCACTTTTATAGAACATGAAGTTGAACATGGTATGTTTGAGTTGATGTATGCATGACGTATCTTGTTGCCAACGTGAGGAGCTATCATTATAACTGAATTTGGCCTTTATATGTCTTCAGGCCAGGACTCCTACCAAACAAGTGCTGTGGTGCAGATTGGACATTGCATGTTTAAGTTAGTATAAAGCAAGTAATTTCCTGTTGCCAGCAGGTCATCCTATGATTATGACAGAATATTGGCCTTTAGATGTGTTCAGGCCAGGACTCTTATCAAAAGGGTGAAGTTTGGGGCAGACTGGATATTATATGGCTGAGCTACAACCTTTTATTTCCATGGCGAAACATCAAACTTTGTCAGGCCGCCACGGACACACCCGGTAACGAAAACTTAAGTTCTTTTCAATTTAATATTGCAAAGGCCTTTAGAGTAGACTGACCAAATTTGGTGTTGATCTGAATAAATCTCTAGGAGGAGTTTGTTAGAGCGTAAAACATGCCAGTTCCTGATGCCAGCAGGTGGCACTATGACTGTAACTGAATATGGTCATGGGCATGTGTTCAGGACAGGACTCTTATCAAACATGTGAATGTTGGTGTAGATTGGACATTGTATACACAAATTATAACAACAACTTGTTTCATGGCGAAACATCGAAGTTTGTCAGGCCGCCACAGACACGCCCTTTAACGAAAACTCAAGATCTTCGCAATTTATTGTCACAAAGAGCGTTTAGATTACACCAACCAAATTTGGTGCTGATCTGTTTAAAACTCTAGGAGGAGTTAGTTTAAATAAAACGCCTGAAAATGGCAAAAATGGCACAAAACTTCACAAAACTTCAAAATAATTGGGTTTGGGCCTTTCATGAGTTTTTGAGCATGTTCAGGCCGTCAGAAATGTGATTAATTTTGGAGAAGAACAAGAAGAAGAATCTGAGCAATTCCAATAGGGTCGTCGAGCCCTAAAGATGTCTTGGATGAGTGAGTAGACTCACAGCACATTTTCATTTTGGGGCGAAATATTAATTTAAATGAAATTTAAAAAATGTTATATAATGCAAAGACATCCACGTACTTTTTTTGGTCACTGTGTACTTCCTTATTATAGCCTGCATTACCTTTTCTCAAATGCACCTGGCCTTGGCAGCCTGTTTGAGACTTCCCTGCAGTGCTCATGATTGTTATTCGTTCAAATGACTCTAGCAGAGCTGAAGCAGAATGCATCAGAACATTAGTTCTTCTCAGCTGGCAGCCCAAGACATGTGTGTTCTTAAGGCACAATTGATTTTGCCCTGTTGTTTCCTCTTTAAAGTTCACTCAGGGTAGCCTTACTTCAGCTGTTTCTATTTCAGTGCTTCAAGAAATGAGAGCTTCATTGCCAAGTGTGTTCCTGCATTTGCCTATGCTGATTAAACCATTGTAATATATTTTTTGATCGCTCACTTCTTTCCTCTTTTCTATTTATATGGTTTTTACTGACGCTGGAAAAGCATCCCATGACCATGCTGACAGAAGTACTCACAAACTTTCACTTCACATTCACTTCTGAGTGATTATGAAATGTTACAGATATTCTTTTCTGTATTTATATATAGTATATATGTATATTAATGATATGCATTTTAAAGAAAGCCAGCATAATGAAAAGCTTGTGGAGAAACTCATCAGTTGTGGAATTCGGACATGCATTCTTGACCTTTAACCTCTATTTTTAAATACTAATTTGACGGTTTTACAATGGTTTCCACAAATACACTTCCCTTGATACATATTTCATAGTTCCCCCTGCCTTGTGCGTCTGCATGTTGGTTTAAGTTTAGTACTAATGTGTTGATCAGTATGTCACGGGTCGCGTCCCATGAGCTTCTCTGTCATTCGGCTTGAGTAAGATTTATGACGCACATCCTGTGGTGAAAGAGTAGCAAGACGCCACTCGTGAGGTAACGCTGGCTGTCCTTCCTGGAGGTCAACACCGGCTCTCTTGCTTAAGTCTTTCTCTCACTTGGTTACAAAGTAGCAGCAGGAGGATATTTGATATTATGGCAGCCTGACATAATACTATGGAGTGGTTTCTGAGCTCGAAGTTTAACACGGTTTTCTGGGGATTGCAAATTTTTCATAATTCCTTTGAATGATCAAAGTGTTTGTTTTTTTTTGTCTTATGCTTTCTTAAGTGTTAGAATGTGATTTTATCCTGTATTGAGGCCCATCATTAGCAGTGATGGGAATAACGGTATTATAAATACACAGCGTAACTAACAATGTTATTTTTTTCACTAACGAGTAAATTAAACAAATAACTGTTTCACCCGTTACAACACCATTACCGTTACTGACAATAAAATGTGGCATTACTATAATTTATTATAATATTATAATTTTATTTTTCAGTTCATCAGCGTACCTGTATTTGACGAACCGTAAAGTCACAAAACAAACGAAAAGAAAGATACAGAACGAGAGAGACTTATACCATGCAGAATTGATGTGCACCCTGTAAACGATATTCTTTTTTGTATTTTCCTGTCCAAATAATGGAGTTCTTTTGGAATTCTTCAGCTTTTAAGAAGGTAGTATGCAGAACTAATGCGCAAACGGCAATCTTATTGGCTGGCGCTCACCTATTATCGTCCCTGTTTTGATTTCAGCAAATCAGTTCGAGCGAATGCTGACAATGTGATTAATATTCATGAACCCAGCAGCTCATTAATCCTTAGTGCGTTTAATGTCATGTCATTAATACTGGAATTCGTGGCAGTTTTGTTATCTTATCAGTATTATTTTTATTGCCCGCCTTTTTTAATATAACACTAAATTACAAGTAATATCTTTAGCACCACCACAAGTCTTAAGTTAAGTCAACATGACAAATATGCATTCATACATGGTTATTAATTAGGCTACTGAAGTTCTAATTACTAAAGTTTAATGCTAAATTATCATAATGTTCAAGATTAAAATTTCATTTATTTAATATATTTAATTTTGGGGGCGTCCAAGTTATTTGACATTTTTAAACATTTTAGTAACACAAAAGTTACTTCCCTTGTTATTTAGTTACTTTTATAATGATGTAACTCAGTTATTATTTGTGAGAAGTAACTAGTAACTATAACTAATAGTTACTACCAACTACTTTTTTAAAGTAACATGCCCAACACTGCTCATTAGACATCCAAAGGCCAGAGTTTACCAGTAAATGCAATAAAAATATAGTGATTAATGTTGTTTTATAGCTGTGTGACCAGATTAATAAGTTTGCAATCATGCTTTTCATTTACAACTTGATTTAAAGCAGATTGACATGCTTTTTCTTGTGATTTGTTGAAATGGTCTGCGCCTAAAAGAGGTTTCACACCCAAAAATTGCAGCATGGTTTGCCTTTGTGTTCAGAGATTAATGGCTTGTGAGATTGATGATACATGGCGTGGTTTCACTCGTGTGTGTGTGTTTGTGTGAATAGCCGTGGTTTGCGTATGGGGACTGATTAAAACATGAGGGGACTCTGTTAATGAGTGTATGACAGATGGAGAACCACCCCCCAACACACACACACACACACACACACACACACACACACAATCTATACTATGATATGATCAGTCAAGCAAAGAGGAAGGTTGTTTCTCAAACAGGTTTTCACTTCACACGTTCAGATAAAAAGCTGGCTGTTGCACACAGGGTTTAAAGCAATATTCCTGGTTCAATAGCCGTCAGCACTTGTGGTGTAATATTGATTACTGCAAAAATGAAGTTGCACTTGTCCTTTCTTTTCTTTAAAAAGCAAAAATCTGGGGACAAAACATGAAGTTTAAAATGCCCAGTTTCACAAGTACAGCCTCAAGATGAACATAATATTTGAGTTAATATCCATACAAACCTTTCTGTGTAATCTAATTTTACTGCTTCATTGTTATGGAAATGTAACACCTAAAACCAGTAATCTCTCATGACAGTTTATAAGTGTTATATCAAAATTACACACTTTTGTACAAATTAAATTGTCATATATGAAGCTCGTAAAACAGTTGTTTTCTCCCGAGACTAAGTTGCCTAAAACCCTAAAAGGAACTAAAGTGATAGTTTATCCAAAATGAAAACTCTGTCATCATTTAGTCACCCTCATGTGTTTCCAAACCTGTCTGATTTACTTTCTGCTGTGGAACATAAAAGATCAGAAAGAACAGTTTTGGTTCCTATTGACGTTCATTGTATTTTTCGCCTATTCAGTAGAAGTCAGTAGGAACTTTTTTGTCTTCCACTGAATAAGTGCTTTTATAAGTAAGTGCTTTTCTAAAATAATTGTATAGTTCTGCTTTTAAATGAAAAATCTATTAATCTATTATAATCTATTAAAAAAAAATGATAATCAACCACCAAATCAACCAACTCAGTTGATGTCAATTGAGCTGAACCTGCATTGAACTCTAAATATTCCTATTATAATAAAAAGACCTCGAAATATAAGTGGGCTTGTTTTGCTCAGATGTAATTTTTTATCATACTTACTAGTATTATTGCACCAGTAAATCATTTTATCAGTCAAAAAGGGCAAGTAAGGGTGTGATATTGATAAATATTGATCACTCTTGCTTGGAAAATTAGCTTTAAGATTGGCATTTAAGACATTTTATTGTTAAAATGGCCATTTAAATCAAAATTAAATTCCTGTATTGATGCTACATGAGTGTTACAGTGGGTTAAAGTCGCTGACAAAAAAGGTTTCAGATTGCTAGTAAATATTACATATAATTGCACAGAAACATTAACACATCGAATTAAATGTGAAATTTGAATGTAGTATGTTGATGTAGTATTTTCTTGTAAAGCATCCTCTAATTTATTTATAGTTTTGAAAAATCATTTATAGGACAATAAATAAAAAGGAGGAATATTTAAAGAAAAAAAGAAAAAAAAAAAAAAAAGAATTACCAGAATATTAAGATTTTAATATTAAGTTTTTTGCTAGTAAATATTACAAATAATTACACAGAAATTATGTGGAACTTAAAATTTGTAGTAGAAAGCCCGATATAGTATTTTCTTGTAAAACGTTCTCCAATTTATTTACAACTTTGAAACCTCATTTTTAAATAGTGTATGAGACAATAAATATAAAGGAGTAATATTATATTAACTTATCAGAATATTAAGTGGGCTTGTTTTGTTCAAATGTACTTTTTGTCATACTTACTTGTATTATTGTACCAGTAAATCACTTGTATCAGTCAAAAGGGGCAAGTAAGGGTTAGCTATTGATAAATATTGATCACTCTTGCCTGGAAAATGAGCTTTAGGATACAAATTTAGAACATTTTATTGTTTAAATATGCATTAAATCAAAATTAAATTGCTTGATTGGAGCTACATTAAGTGTTATAGTAAGTTTAAAAAAATGGTGTTACAAAATTTTAAATTTTTTAACAAATTGCTAGTAAATATTACAAATAATTACGCAAAAACAGTAAGCAACACATTGAATAAAACATGAAATTTGAGGTAGAAAGCCTGATGTAGTATTTTTGGTAATACTTTACAATAAGGTGTCAATTGTTAACATGAATGAACAATACATTTATTGCATTATTTATCAATCTTTGTTAATGATTGTTAATAAAAATGCAGTCGTTTGTTGTTTGTTCATGTCAGTTCACAGTGCATTAACTAATGTTAACAAACACAACTTGTGATTTTAATAACGCATTAGTAAATGCTGAAATTAACATTAACAAAGATTAATAAATGCTGTAGAAGTGTTCATTCTCAGTTCATGTTAACTAATGTATATTAATTAATGAACCTTATTGTAAAGTGTTACCGTATTTTCTTGCAAAACATACTCCAATATATTTACTATATTATAAATTATTTAAAATATATATATTATAAAAAAGACAAAAACTTACCAAAACTTTTTTAGTTCAGATGAACTTTTCATCATACTTACTAGTATTATTGCACCAGTAAATCACAAAAAGGGCAATTAAGGGTTTGCTAATGATAAATATTGATCACTCTTGCATGGAAAATTAGCTTTAAGGTGCACATTCAACACATTTTATTATTTAAATGAGCATTAAATTAAAATTAAATTGCTTTATTGATGCTACATGAGTGCTACAGTGAGTTAAAGTCACTGAAAAAAAAAATTTTTACATTTTTTTCAAATTGCTAGTTACAAATAATTACACAGAAACAGAGTGTAACACACTGAATTAGGTGTGAAATTGGAAAACCTAATATATATTTTCTTGTAAAAAATATAAATGAAAAAATTGAAAAATAATTTTTAAATAGTGTACGAGACAATAAATATAAAGGAGGAATATATATATATATATATATATATATATATAAAGACAACAACTAACTAGAACATTAAGACATCAAGTGGGCTTGTTTTGTTCAGATGTACTTTTTATCATACTTACTAGTATTATTGCACCCGTAAATTACTTTATCAGTCAAAAAAGGCAAGTAAAGGTTTGATGTTGATAAATATTGATCACTCTTGCATGGAAAATGAGCTTTAAGATGCACATTTAAGACATTTGTCTGGGTCTGAGTGTGTATTTGCCACATGGTGCCCCCCAGACATGGGCTGTTGTCTGAGGGTGAGATGACCAGACTGCTCGTTTCTCCCGGCTGGTCTCAGAGCAGTGACTGTTAGGTTAAGGGGTGGGCCGCTCTGCTTTTAACCGGTGATAGATGATTGCAAGGGTGAGGTCTCCGACACTCTGCAACTGAATGGTCCATTGGCAGCCATTGTTGTGGACAAACAGCGAGATAATCCCACAAGCCTTCTCTCAATTCTGCAGTGATTTAGAGCTTTCTCTCGCCCACCTGATCTCCTTTAATTTCATAATATTCCATTAGCCCCATAAAAAGCAATTACGCCTATTTGAATTGCGAAAAGAGAAGCGCGCCGCACCTTTCGCGTTTGCTGTTCTCTCATTAACGAAAGCAACAGGATTGAATACATCACCGGGAATGATTACGTCGCTCATGTTCGCACTGAAATCTAATCCTCATTCTTGTTCCCCTCTTTTCAGCACTAATATACTTTGCAGCTCAGGGCGATTGTAATGCTCTGGAACATGTGGCTCCATTAGAGGGATAAAAGGGTGGTTGATAAATTGTCCTTTTAGTCCCTTTCTTTGACTCCACAAATTTACATTATCTAACAGGGAACAAATGAAAAGGCCCTGATTAGTGTGGAATGAGTTGGAAGAGAAGCCATTCATCTTTGTTAGCATCCCCCTGTGTTCTTTTATGTTGTGTTTTTACAAGGATGGGAGCCAGTGTGCTTTTCCCATTCGACAGCCCAGCTCATGGACTGACAGAGTGGTCATCACTAACGCTCTCTCTCAGTGTCCCCCTGAAACAGGAGTTCAACACTCTGAATGCTGGTGACTTCTGAATAACCTCCTGAGGTAGTGGGAGCTCACCCTTAAATGACCCCTCACTCTGAAGAGATCTTGGGGGGCGTCGAGGGGTCTTCAGACCCTCTGCTAGCCTTGTGGGCACTGAGCGCTTGGAATCTGGAGAATTTTCTTTTTCCCCTTCTCCAAAATCTCAAAGGCCATGGTCAGCAGATCTTGCACTAAGCAGTTTGTAGACAAAGAATATTATGATAATCCCCTGACCCAATAAAACTGCAAATTAGAATGCTAATCTAAAATCTTTACCTGGTTCTTGGTTTAATGTAAGCCGTTTTGGTTATTTTACACAGTTGTAGTATTTTTATTGGTATTAACATTTTATTGTTTAGAAATTATATAATGAATTATGTAAGTTATTTCATTTAAAAACTCCCCATTATATCTTGCTTTTAGTGCATATACTATATTTAACTCATTAAATCAAAATTAAATTGCTTTATTGAAGCTACATGAGTCACTGAAAAAAAAAAATTGTGTGACAGTTTTCAAATTTTAACTTTTAACTTTTTTTTTCTCAAATTGCTAGAAAATATGTGACCCTGGACCACAAAAGCAGTCAAATAGGGTAAATTTCTTTAAATTGAGATTTATACATAGTCTGAAAGCTGAATAAATAAGTTTTCCATTGATGTATAGTTTGTTAGAATAGGACAGTATTTGTCTGAGATACAACTATTTGAATATCTGGAATCTGAGGGTGCAAAAAAATCAAAATATTGATGAGAAAATCGCCTTTAAAATTGTCCCAATTAAGTTCTTAGAAATGCATTTTACTAATCAAAAATTAAGCTTTGATATATTTACAGTAGGAAATTTACAAAATATCTTCATGGAACATGATCTTTACATAATATCGTAACTATTTTTGTCATAAAAGAAAAAACAATAATTTTGTCCCATGCAATGTACTACTGTGGTTTTGTGGTCCAGAGTCACATATTACAAATAATTACAAAGGAACGTCAAGTACCACAGTGAATTAAAAGTGAAATTTAAAGGAAAGTCTGATATAGTATCTTCTTGTAAATCATGCTTCAGTTTATTCACAACTTTGAAAAATATTTTTCAAATAGTGTATAAGACAATGAATAAAATAGAGGAATATTATAAAAATATAAAAATTGGATTTTTAATAAGTTTTAAATCACATTCATACAAAAACAACAACAAAAAAGTAATTAAAAAATAATACACAAAAACTAAGGAGCTATTGTATATTGCACATTAGCAAAATACTAAAATAATTATATGATAGTTTACAAAAATCCAAAATAAATAAATAATCAAATAGTATTTAAGTATTTTTAATTTTTGTGAATGATAAGGAAAAAACAGTATGTTATACGTTTAATTTTGCAAATTAGTATACCTTGAATTTTGCAAATTGTACAACTTCGGTAGGCTGTCATTGGGAGAGGTCTCTCCTTCGCCACCCCCTCGGTGGGGCCCCAAGTGTGCGCAGCGAATCCTCAGTCAGATCGCGGACAGCAGCGGGGAGATGCTGCCGTCCAGAACTGCAAAACAAGACACTTTACGAGAAAATTGGACTGTTCTTTCACATTGGTCCAAACATGGATAATAACGACACATATCTGCATCTTAGTAAGTGCTTAGTAATTTTACGTCTGTTTTTTAATTCCCGGAAGTCGTGCTGTTTTCTTTCCATGCCTCTCTGTGTTTGAGTGTCCCCCCTATGCCGTGTGTTATCTGAAGTACGGATTCTTCAGACGGACTTTGTACGATATGCTCGTAAATTGTACGTGCTTGAGTTATCGGCGCAGTCGTGTCATGTGTATTGACTTGGAACCAGTGCCAATGTTAAAATCAGGTGATAAAGATTGTGCCTCTCAGTCAGGGTCAGGGGTTGGCACTTTAATTGCGGTTATGTAATTTATAGCTTTCCAGAGCGCCTCTTGTTAAACTGTTCGCTGTCGAGTAGTTATTAATGGCTCTCAGTTGGTATCTGGACAGCAGTGTGTCGTGGGTTATTTATTTGTTTATTTATTTATTTAGCAACAGTTTCGACTCTCAGAAGGTGTGTAAAATAACCGACAGCTGCCGCGAACTGGATCAACCGTTGACGGGTGCAGAAGATCAGAACAGATTTGAACCACATGTGGAAAACGTTTATTTATTTTCTTATCATGAACATATACACTGGCTCAGTCATCAAACTAAGAGTAAATGTGAGAGGAAATACTGCTGGATAGGTCTGACAGATCACCAGGATGCTCTGTGTAACGTCTGTAACTTAACCCAGCATCAGTTTTATCATCAGTTTTATTTCTTTTATCAATTATTATACGTTTCTTTTGGTGCTTAAATGTATGTACACGCTGTGTCATGTTGTGATGAAACCATTCACTTCGTTGTTTTCCATTATAAAGACTCAACAGTCTACTCAGCGTAGTATCGGTTGTGAAATTGATTATTTTGTTCTAGATACCACTATGTTAAATAATTGTCATAATTTAACCACTAAAAAGTTGTTATTTTAACCACCACGAATGACTTATTTACAGTGAAAAACTGTTATATTTGAATATCTTTTTGATAATGGCTTACTGCCTACAAGTTTGTAACTGATGCAACATTTGTCATCCAGCTTTTGTTTGAATGACTTATCCAGTGTGTGTTAAACTAAAATATTACCTATTACACGTACAGCCATTAATTTAGATGTCTGGGGTGAAAGTGTGTGGACATTTCTCACAAAACTAAGGGCCCGAGGTAATGCTTGTCACAGCACATAACATCTAGCCTGGAGTCATTGTGTTGCCTTCATTAACACCCTCCTTGTTGTGCTTATTAATCTCACCCCAGATGCTGTTGTTATTCGGAGACAAATTGTAGAATATGAAGTCTATTTTAAGATTTTATCAGGCACTAAATGAGTTGCACGCACTCTAATGTCAGTCGCTGCCTAGAGCTGCGTAATTTGCGTTACGCGCGTCATTTTGCACGGAGGGCCTCATGCTAAAAACAGACACCTTCTTCAGCTTAAACATGGTTTTAAAGATTTTTGTAGAATTTGTAAATTGCATTGTTGTCATGAAAATATTTATTTTCTAGTATTAATTTATTACTGGTTTATTGTATATAAAATATAGCCTGTACAATTGAAGTCAAAAGTTTACATACACCTTGCAGAATCTGCAAAATGTTAATTATTTTACCAAAATAAGAGGGATAATTCTAAATGCATGTTATTTTTATTTAGTACTGAGCGGAAGATATTTCGCTCGACGGCTGAGAGACGGCTATGCAGCTATTACAACGCTCACTGATGCTTCAGAAGGAAACACGATGCAATAAGATCTGGGTGGTGAAACTTTTTGAATTTAAAGATCAGGGTGAATGTAACTTATTTTGTCCTCTGGGAAACATGTAAGTGTCTTCTGTAGCTTCTGAAGGGCAGTACTAAATGAAAAAAAAAATATGATATATAGGCAAAGTAAGAAAAATGTACACTTAATTCTGTTCAAAAGTTTTCACCCCCCAGCTCTTAATGCATTGTGTTTCCTTCTGGAGCATCAGTGAGCGTTTAAACCTTCTGTAATAGTTGCATATGATTCCTATAGTTGTCCTCAGTGTGAAAAGATGCATCTCAAAATCATGCAGTCATTGTTGGAAAGGATTCGAATACAAAAAAACAAAGAATTTGTGGCACCTGAAGGATTTTTCTAAAAAAGAGCGAGCAGTTTAACGGTTCAGGAAAAACAAGGGACTCATGAACAACTGTCACTAAAAAAACAAAAACCAAAAAAAACATGGTTCATTCAGGTAACAACACAGTATTAGGAATCACATGTATGTAAACTAAATTTAAACTTCTTAATAAATAAAAAATAACATGTATTTTGTATGATCCCTCTTATTTTGGTAAAATAATTAACATTTTGCAGATTCTGCAAGGTGTATGTAAACTTTTGACTTTATAAAATATATGTTTACATATACAAGCCTATATAAGTGACGCAAAGACCATCAGATTTCTTATATATGCAACAATATGCATAAGAAAATTATCATTAAGAAGTATTTGCAAGCCAAGAGGGCTAGAGCTGTGAACATTTCTCTTTACTTGTCTACAAAATGTGGAATTGACAAACCATACTACATCTGATTATTCATGATTTTGTGTATACTGAAAGAGAGAGGCCTTGACGGGCCCTTCAGCATTGTTGTAACCATGTGTTCTGCTCATGTTCCAGCAGCCAGTGAATAGAGTGCATGATGAACACGTACAAGGCCAGTGTTTTGTCTTGGGTGATTAAAGACTTTTTTCTTCCTTGCGTATCCTATTCCACCTTCACTGTTGCAACTGAATACAAGTGTTGCCCTTCTCATGTCCTGAGAAGAAACCTACAACCACTAAGACTGGCCTCTCATCTGTGTGTGATGGGGTTGACAAAGTATGAATTTTACCTAGGCTGAGAATTGTTCTTTCAGCATCATTTTTGTCAGGAGAAACTGATAATCACTGATAAAATCTATTAGGATTGGGATCAGCATACATTAGTTTACATTAAATGTAGTCTGTAGCTATTCTAGTCCTACACAAAAACACTGGAGCACTGATCCATTAGATAACATTCAGTCCGAAAAAGCAATGGTGAGCACCGTCAACACAGGCCTGGTTGTTATTCAGCTTGCTAATCTAATTGACGATTTTTCTGCCCCAGTTATGACAGTCTCTCCCAAGGACAGTCTCAGAGAAAAACCATGTTCCAGATCGCTCACCCCCATGCTCTTGGTTGTGTTACTCCTGCTCCAAGGTCATTCCTAGATAGAAATGTATTTCAGTAGCTTCCTTATTCATTGATATTGCTCTCTGTGTGATCTATTATTATTTCACATAAAACAATAATGAACATGGAATTAAAAATGTGGGGTTTTTTTGTTTTTTTTTTTTGGATGTGAAATAGTGATTGACATCAAACACATCGTTCGAGATGTTTTATTAAACACTACCACAAAGCCAATTCGGCACACATTCCTTTTCTGACATTTAGAACTAAACTTTATTATCAGACTTTAGGCCTGCATCAATAAAGTAGTTCCCCTGTGAGCCACGGGATGATAATCTCTTTAATCTGAGTAGGTAATCCAGCATCAGTCCGCCACACATCCCCAGGGGGATTGTTCCAGCTTCACCCCCTTATTCAGCAGGAGAACAGATACTTGAGGATCCAGCATAGTATATCTATCTTCCTGAAAAGATAAACAAGCGAAATGAACTGACTGCAGTTTGTCAAAATTGCATAGCAGGCCATGGTGGTGCCAAAACAGGCAATTTGTTACTCAGTTTGCTATCTCATTGGTAGATTTGCATATGATCTGCTTATATCTCACTGACAGTTAGGTTTAGGGGAGGATGTTTTTTCTTCAAAACAAAATTCCATACAAATCACATCATAAAAATTAAAACAAAATCGCCATCTTATAACTTTGTTATAATGTTTTCTCATGAGATCGGGTTGTGAAAAAAGTCCAGTTTGGCTGGATGACTTCTTCTCTTTTTGAAAACTTTTTCTGAAATGCTGTATGTCCAAGGCAGGGAGTACAATCAAATAACCACAATTTTCTTCATGTTCTTATACAAGGTCTTACTAAACACCTAGAAGACACAGTGTTCTCTGTCCTAGAGTCAAGGTTTCCTTTTTCAAGCTGGAAGTCAAGGTGTTTGGGTTTAAAAACTATACAATCATCTCTGAGGTTTCATGTGTTTTCAAAAAAGTTTGGGAAACTTGAATTTCAGCCTAGTTTTCAGTTAAACTTTTACTAACCTGATTTCAGGTCTATATTTTACATTTTCATGATTTTTGTTTTAAAGTCTGTGACTTTCTGAGATTAATTCAATATCTCATGGCTCCTAAAATCATCTATGTGACTTTCAGGGCTACTACACACTACATAAAGCCACACTAGGTTTTATTGTGGTAACAATGCACTTCTTTGACAAATGTACGCTCCACAATCCTATTGAAGCGTTCACAATAGCAATGGGAGTCATATGCAGCCATATGGTGTTCTGTGCTACACAAGCTTATTGGATATTTGGATGATTGAGTGACTGTATTGATCTTCTATAATCTCAACTAAAGCAAATTATTGCTTCTCATTCTGCCATAGAGATTTGCTGAATAATCAACAAATGATTACTTCTATTCAGATTCATTTCACTTAAAAGGACAGTTCACCCAAAACCCAACACTGTTGTTCCAAACCCGTAAGACCATAGTTCATCCTCGGAAAAGAAATTAAGATATATTTAATAAAACTGAGAGCTTTCGGATCCTGCATAGACAGCAACACAGCTATCACATTCATGGCCCAGAAAGGTAGCAAGATTGTAAATTATTAAAATATTCAACAATTTTTTTCTCTTCCGTGACAGTCTTTGACGTTCTATTTGACTATATATTTCTAAATACAGTTTACATACACCTTGCAGAATCTGCAAAATGTTCATCATTTTACCAAAATAAGAAGGATCATACAAACTGAATGTTATTTTGTATTTAATACTGACCTGAATAAAATATTTAATATAAAAGATGTTTACATATAGTCCACATGAAAAAATAATAGTTGAATTTATAAAAATGACCCTGTTCAAAAGTTTACATACACTTGATTCTTAAAGGGGTCATCGGATGCGAAGTTCACTTTTTCATGTTGTTTGAACATTAATGTGTGTTGGCAGTGTATGTACAAATCTACCCTATAATGATACAAATCCATGCAGTGGTTTTTAATTAATCTGTAAAAATAATATCCCCTTTTTCAAATCGAGCCATTCTTAGATGCCTGTTGGTGTGCCGTCACACAGACAGAGGCCGCTCCCACGATAGTTGATTGACATGAGCGTCTTACCTCAGATCAGCTGTAACAGTTCAACTTCCACTGTTTCGATGCTGAAGCAGGGATGAAAGTTGGACAAAAATATCTCTGAGCGATTGAGGTGTTGTGTTGCTTGATGTACTAATGCACATAGTGGTTGTCATTTACTGCTGCTGAAGATGCTGTGGATTAAGTTTGTTTGTGAAGGGAATGCGTCTCCCGATCTACATAAATGCATATATGTTCGCGCAAATCATTTGTGATCCAGCTTCACTTACAGCAGAAGTGAGTATAAGTTTCTTTTTTTTTTTATGAATCTCTGCAATCACTTTTCATAATAACGTGCTAGTTAGCAAGTTTAGCGGCTAAACGCGGCTAAATGTGGCTAAAGTAAACAGGCTCGTCACTCCACAGAGAGAAGAGAGGGGCGGGGCGAACAGAGCTCATTAAAATTTTAAAGCAGCCTCGACCAGAACAGTATGATTTTTGCAGAGCTGATTTTGGCAAGGTAAAATGGTGTTGTTTTACACAACCATTGAGAATTTTTAACCAAAGTATATTATAAACTTTTTATTAAGACCCTAAAGAATCATATCAACTTGTGGTAAATGGGCATCCGATGACCCCTTTAATACTGTGTTGTTACCTGAATGATCCACAGCTGTTTTTTTTTCTTTAGTGATAGTTGTACATGAGTCCCTTGTTTGTCATGAACAGTTAAACAGAAAAATCCTTCAGGTCCCACAAATTCTTTGGTTTTTCAGCATTTTTAACAATGACTATGATTTTGAGATGCATCTTTTCACACTGAGGACAACTGAGGGACTCATATGCAACTATTACAGAAGGTTTAAACACTCACTGATGCTCCAGAAAGAAAAAACAATTTATTAAGAGCAGGGGGTGTGAAAACTTTTTGAATTTGAAGATCAGGTTAAATTGAACGTATTTTGTCTTCTAGAAAACATGTAAGCATCTTCTGGAGCTTCTGAAGGGCAGTACTAAATGAAAAAAAAAAAAAAAGATATTTAAGCAAAATAAGAAAAATGTACACATCTTCATTCTGTTCAAAAGTTTTCACCCCAGGTCTTAATGCATCGTTTTTCCTTCTGGAGCATCAGTGAGCATTTGAACCTTTTGTAATAGTTGCATATGAGTCCCTCAGTGGTCCTCAGTGTGAAAATATGGATCTTAAAATCATACAGTCCTTGTTGGAAAGGGTTCAAATACACAAAAATGCTGAAAAACCAAAGAATTTGTGGGACCTGAAGGATCTGAAGAACAGCAGGCAGTTTAACTGTTAAGCACAAACAAGGGACTCATGAACAACTATCACTAAACAAACAAACAAAAAAAAACAGCTGTGGATCATTTAGGTAACAGCACAGTATTAAGAATCGACTGTATGTAAACTTTTGAACAGGGTCATTTTTTATAAATGAAACTATTATTTTCTGTTGTGGACTATATGTAAATGTATTTTATGTGAAATATTTCATTCAGGTCAGTACTAAATAAAAAATAACATGAATTTTGTCTTATTTTGCTAAATAATTAACATTTTGTAGATTCTGCAAAGTATAACTTAAAGTAAACTTCTGCCCTTAACTGTACACATGATCTGTTAAGCATTACAGAAGCTAATAATGTTTTAAACAAACTGCTTTATTGCAGTCGTCTATCTTTAAATCTGTTTTAAGAACACTGGCACAAACTCTGCTGACCTATTAAAATTGTGTTTTGAGTATTCTGTTTAGATATCTGATCTCCAACCAGTACGAGTGAAAGAAAATGCCAGAACGGTGGCTTTGAGCATGCACACCCAGTCTTTCCAAGGATAGATGTTCCTTGTGATCAGACTGTGACATTTAGAGGTCATTAATAGCACAAGAATCTAGCCAGGGCACGGAGACCACTCTCCCCTAACACACTTGAGTATGTGTGGGTACTGAGGATAGCTTTTACAATGTTCCCGCTGGTCATCCAGGGCATTACAGGGCATGTCACAGTGACAGAACCATTTCAGTGTGAGGAACAGGAGGCATCACAACAAAGACACTTGGAAAGCAACCACTCTATCATGCCTTTAAAATACACTGAGAGTGAGTCAAAATGCTTTATTGAGATGATTTGACTGACATTGGACTGGGTTTATGCATGTGGCTGATTGTAACGTGAATTTGAAAACTAAGATGTGTGTATTGTGAAGGTGTGGTGAGGGTCTAAACTGCATCTCATCTTAAAACTGCATGATATTTGGCTTCTGTTATAACTTATTTTAAAATCAACATTGCTTGATAGTGTAATTGTGCAGTTTGTTGTTCATTCTACCATTTCAACATCTCTCAAAAAGAGTGTTGTTATGTCTATTAGTCAACCAATCATGTTTTTACAATGACCAATGCAGAGATCTAGAGCTGATATAATGCAGATATGCATATTAGTTTATATAATGTATAAATAATGAGCATGTGTACAATGAGTGAGAGACCCGTAATTTAATGCGTGTCTGAAATTTGATGTGTGATGATCCGTGAGTGCTCGCAGTCACTGCCACTCACTTTTTTGACCCCTACTACTGTGCAAATGCCACCAACCATTACTGCCCTCATTGACATGGCCCCCATATGTCTCACAGCATTTCTAGAATGAAAATGTCAAACTGTCACAGTACATTTTCTGTATTTATGTAGTAGATGCATATAGGAGATATGTGTGAAACATTAACTACTCAACCATGTCTTTACATTTTTTAGAATTATAAATTCATTATTTTAATTTAATATTTAGATTTGTAAACAAAAAACAATGCTTTTCTCAAATTGTAACATAATTGTAGAATTCTAAGATATAAAAAATAAGACTAATCCGCTATTTCTGTTCTCAGGTTCTTCATTGCAGGTAACACACGGACACCTGAGCTCTCCTCCGTCCCAGCCACCTCTCAGCTCCATGGTGTCCCACCATCACCCCTCCATCATCAACGGTCTAGGGTCGCCATACTCAGTCATCACTTCCTCCTCCCTGGGCTCACCTTCAGCCTCCATGCCCACCACGTCCAACATGGGCTATGGAGTACTCAACAGTCCACAGGTACAGTACAGAGAAAGATGGAGACAGAGTGTCTATGACAGTGGTTCTCAGTGGATTTTTAAATGTGTCTTATGCTCACCAAGGCTGCATTTATTTGATAAAAATACAGTATATATATGTGACCCTGGACCACAAAACCAGTCTTAAGTAGCATGGGTAAATTTGTATACATTACATAGATCAAAAGTATCGATTTTTCTTTTTTGTTCCAAAAATCTTTAGGATATTAAGTCAAGATCATGTTCCATGGACGTATTTTGTACATTTCCTACCGTAAGTATATCAGAACGTAATTTCTGATTATTAATATGCATTGCTAAGAACTTAATTTGGACATCTTTAAAGGATATTTTCAATGTTTATATTTTTTGCACCCTCAGATTTTCGACTAAATAGTACCATACATCAATGGAAAGCTCATTTATTCAGATGATGTATTAGTTTTACTTTCCCAAAAACTGCCCCTTATGACTGGTTTTGTGGTCCAGGGTCTCATATTTAAATGTAATTTGGGGTTAAAGAAGAAGTCCCAGAACAGAAATTTACAGATAATGTACTCATCCCCTTGTCATCCAAGATGTTCATTTCTTTCTTTCTTTAGTCATAAAGAAATTATGGTTTTTGAAGAAAATATTTCAGGATTTTTTTTCCATATAGTGGACTTCTATGGTGCCCCAAGTTTGAACTTAAAATGCAGTTTAAATTCAGCTTTAAACAATCCCATATGCAGTTGTAAATGATCCCAGCCGAGGATGAAGGGTCTTATCTAGCGAAATTATTGGTTATTTTCATAAAAATAATACAATTTCTATACTTTTTAATGTCTAACGCTCGTCTTGTCTTGCGCTGCCTGAACTGTTTTTTCTGGTTCATGACAATATGTCGAAAAACTCCCATCTCATGTTCTCCCTCAACTTCAAAATCGCCCTATATCGCTGTTTTACTTTTTTTTTTGGTTAAGTGTTCACTTTGCAAAAACTGGGTCGGTACTTCTGTAGCAATGTAGGATGATTTTGAAATGATTTTTGAAGTTGAGGGAGAAAATATGATTGGAGTTTTTCGACATACCCTAACTGTCTTGAGCCAGAATACACAGAGTTCAGAGAGCAGGACAAGACAAGCGTTTGAGATTTTAAAAAAAGTATTTAAATTTTAATGAAAATAACTGATCGTTTTGCTAGATAAGACCCTTCTTCCTCGGCTGGGATCATTTACAACTGCATTTGGGATCGTTTGAAGCTGCATTTAAACTGCATTTTGGAAGTTCAAAATCAGGGCAGCATAGCAGTCCATTATATGGAGAAAAATCCTGAAATGTTTTACTCAAAAAACATCATTTCTTTACGACTGAAGAAAGAAAGACATAAACATCTTGGATGACAAGAGGGTGAGTACATTATCTGTAATTTTTTGTTTTGGAAGTGGACTTCTCCTTTAAAGTACGTAGCACTGAAACCGCATTGTAATTGTTAGAATGGCCAAGGATCAGCATTAGTGGTCACTTAGTGGTGCTATAATAGGAAAAAAACATGAAAATGGCTGTAACTATACAACTGTTTGACCAGTTGACTTGAATTTTGGTTTACATTGTCTTTATCCAAGGTGCCTCCCACATCTATGAAGGCACTGGTGTATCTTGAAAAACATGGCCAGCATTGGCCAATGAAGCTTGAGCACCCATTAGACAAGGTTAATAGAGGCCGATCGGAACGAAACTCAATGGACCTGATTAGGAGCTTTTGCACTGGAGGAACCTTTTCATAGTTCCTAGAACTACTGGCGGACATGCCTGCTTTTTGGCACATTTGCACTGCAGGGACTATGAACCTATTTAGTTCTAGGAACTCTTTTTGAAACTAATTTAGCTCATACTTCAAATTAGGGTCTAAAACAGTTCTATAGGAACTAACAGTGACATAAGTGTATACTGATTGGCCAGACGCATACCAAACAGCAGCTACTCTGCATATTTTGCATTGAAAATATTTATTGCACAAACATGGAAAACAGCAATAACGGCATTTAGCTACCTGTTGTCTGCAGCATTGTGTTTTTTTCTCAGCCTCGATGATATGTAACACTGCAAGTTGTCATAGGAGATTAAGTCAGATTTTCATGCTCTTTTAAAAAACTTTCAATCATTTGGTGGTTTTGGTAATTTATTTTGTGGTAATTTAATTTGTTTTGTGATTGCAAAGTCATTTAAATTCATTGGTTAAAAAGGGAGGGGAACACTGAAGAACAATCCTGAAATAAAATGTTTCTACAATTGTATGTATTGTAGTTACTTTGTATACATTTACAGAAACTAGGAGTGCTCATAGATTAATATAACAAAACTTGGACTATAGTAAGCCTTTGAATATTGTTGTGGACAATCAGGCGCCATGAAGTCAAAAAAAGCTGATAATCACCGGTCTATGAGACATTGTAATGTTCATATCACAAGACTAAACATAAAGTCTTCTAGATTTTAACAGTAAAAGAAACATTTAATTATTCATATACTATCAAACAATTTTAAATTCTCCATTCTTATATCCTCTCTATAAGAGAAGTACTCCCAGATGTTTAATAAGCACAACCTTTATCATTTCTTTGCTTTGGATCATTAGTGCTATTTCACAGAAGAGATAGTGGGACATCCATGCTTCCGATCGGAGAAACTTTCACTGCAAGACCTAACCAGCGAGGCAAATGCAGAATGCTCTTTTAATGCATCTCTCCTTTCCTCTGCAGGGCCTCCCTCTAGCTCGAGGGAGAACAGCCCATTCAGTTTAGTCTAGCCTAAAAAGAGCTAATGTAGCGTGACGGACAGCCCTAGTATAACCTTGGCTCACATGGAGAAAGATATCATTGCGTTGCGGCTGCGCTACAGCGGGCACAATATGCAACACTTCAAGAAAGCTGTGGAAGCCTGCCATACTATTAGCTGTAAATAGCATCATGTGTAAAGTAGGGACGCCTCTATAGAGGAACGCTCTCGTGAGCGAGGGCCAAGAGATCTGAATAATGTATGGGCTATAGGCAGCAGATTAAAGAGAGTGAACGTGACGGTGGCTGCTGTGTATCACCTTCCGAGCATCTTTCTGCCTCACCGAACGGCTCAGCGTTTCAGGATGGCGCTCTCACAAAAATGTTTGTGTGAGTGTGAATGCATGACTTGCATTTACCATTTGAAGGATTCAGAATGAACATTCTGCCTGTTAAAGTCAACATGTGATCAAAGTTTACTTAATGCATGTTCCTGGTCTTATTAACCATATATTATTCCAGTTAAAAGAAAATGTTTTTAGAATCTTTCAGCAGAATGCCATATGAATCAAGCTTACGTCACTTGGGCGTTGGTTGGCAGGTTTTCACAACAAAACCCGCCCAACTGCTACTCAAAACTAGCCAAAAACTAGCCCAACTGCATTAAAAATCGCATTCCGAGGGGTTAAAATACACGTTTTTTTTGTTGGTGTTCCCCAGGCAAATTCGTATTTCAGGGGCTAAGTATGATGTTATTGGATGATGTTATCGCTTCAACCCGCAGACATTAAACTAGTGTTAAACTAACCCGGAAACTAGCACAGGAAAACCACAGACTTGGCAACACTGGCTGCGTGGATGTTAGCTAATAGCTAAATCGCTATTTAGCCATTGTTGTACCTTTGCAAAAGAAAGAGATATTT
Source organism: Labeo rohita (assembly GCF_022985175.1). Lineage (NCBI taxonomy): Eukaryota > Metazoa > Chordata > Actinopteri > Cypriniformes > Cyprinidae > Labeo > Labeo rohita. The sequence goes on from NC_066870.1 coordinate 14,719,275, forward strand.
TCTCCAAACTGAGGACACGTACGTAGGAGCTAAATCTCAAAAAAAACTTGGAGTTTAACCACTTGGTGATACAATAATAGGGGGGAAAAATGAAAATGGCTGTAACTATGCAATCGTTTTACCAGCTGACTTCAAATTTGGTATACAGTGTCTTTATCCAAGTTGCCACTATTGGCCAATGAAACTTGAGCACCCATTAGACACGGTATTAGAAGCCGATCCAAACAAACTCGATGGACCTGTTTGACTCATGGCTTTAGAGGTCTGTTAGAAATTTGATATTTGGATGGCGCTATCAGGTTTTGCACATCTTATATCACGTTATATCAAATGTTTCCATACATATACACAATATTCAAATCATATGTTAGATTTCCTCACTCTGAACAACTTTGCCTCTAGAACCACTGCTGTCAATCAAACCATTAAAAGTACACTTTAGTATTTAAAAATAAATGCAGAAATAATAATACTTTAGAAGAATATGCTTATGCCAGAACTGAATCTAACGTTTTGGACAATTGCATTGCAATTAAATGTAATACATGAAGTTTGCTGAACTTTAGACTGCTTTGTGATCCACTTAAGTAGGACTCAAGTCAGTTGTATTTAATTTAGCAGTTACTTCTATATGACTTTTATATTAAAATATGGTTAAAGTGTACTGCCGAATATACTGTCAAGCATTTCTGATAAACTCAGATAAATGGCGTGTATTTAAATATATTTGAAATGACACATTTGCAATGATGAAGTTGCAATTTACTACATTTAAAATATGTTAACTTCAAATGTAATATCAAATAATAATCTACAGTTGGGTGTTGGTTGTTCTACAGTCATTTACTTAATTTGGTAAAAAAAAAAAAAAAAAAAAGACCAGTTTATTAAAAATTACTTGAAAATCTCTCATTATGCCATATTATCACCAACTTCTAGTAGATTTAGTTGTTTACTTGTTTTCCTTCAATTAGCACAGGTTTTGTATTTCTTTCTAGAACTGAAGCTTATGGTCCTAAGTTTTTGGGAAAAATATAATTGTGGATAATTTTGGCAATTTTCTTACTGTGAACAACTTTGCCTCTAGAACCACTGCTGTCAATCAAACCATTAATGAAATATTTGACATAATGTAAAAAAAAAAGCTACTTTTTCAAACTTAGTGAAAACCGGATGATTTTTGCTAAGCCTGAGGTGCAAGTTTAAATCAATGAGGTCTACGATAAGTTGCAGAAAGAAATACAAAACCTGTGCTAATTTAAATAAAACAAGTTGATAATAAAGACTGAATCTAAAATTTGGTAATAAAATAGCATAATGAAAAATGTATGTGTGTTTTTCTGTAGGCTGGTCATTTTTGACCAGAAAACACCATAAGTGTAACAAGGTTGGAAAATAATTCCAAAAAATACAAATATTGTAAATGTTTTGGGGGAAGTTGTTATACTCTGTGTAAGTCAGTAAGTTTTAGTCCAGTGCAATAACATTAACTAGCATTTTCAGAAAAAAAGAAAATCCTCTCTTTGTCAAAATGACCAGAATGCAACAAGAGGGTTAAGTGAGGCAAAACAAGAAATTCCAACAAGAAAATATGCACTTATTTAACAGAACACATGATATGTAGAATATTGGACACTCTGTTGCAGTTAAATGACAAAATAAGCATTTAAACCTCATACACTGATTTGTTGAGTACATGTTGCATAGTATACATGCATAGTACATAATTTGGGACATAACTATAGTTATGAAAGTGTACTCTCTTTGAAAACTCTTAGTGGCCTTGTATTACATTAATATTATATTATCTGCAGTTTTAAAACATATATACTTCTTTTAAGATTTGAAGTACATTACAAGTGCACATTTAGTACAATTAAGCACACTTTACAAGGGTTAGCAAGTTCACATTCGGGTCTGACTCTATTCTGTTACGCAACTCCAACTTTTAACTATCCAGACCCAGTTTATTCAAATAAAGTCACACGCTTGTTTAATTCTCAGAAATACATTATTAATTATGCAGCATTTATGTAGCAGGAGTTGGTTTGTTGTTGTGTATGATGCTTGAAGGCTGAGTTTAATGCACTAAATACTGTTTCTTGTGAAGTTTGGGGAAGGACAAAATTGTATAAAATATGAATTAACAGAGCTCCCCGCTTCATTAAAAATACACATCCTGACAATGTATTTCAAAAAATGTTCCGCTTTTTAAAAAGTCCATTGACCCAGTGGGGTTTAGTTGGTTTGTTTTTTAGTTTCCATTCCCTGACCTTTCTATCTCTCTCTGGGCATGTGTGTCTAATTCTATAACAGCCTTCTGACCTGTACGTGAACATGATCTTGTTTCGCTCATAAAACTTGTCAAGTCAAGTATGACCGTTTGCTGCCCTCTACTGGTGAAGACAAACTTAATTTACACTTAGCCAATACTTTTAGTGTAGTTAATGACTTTTATTTATTGTAACACTGTAAATGATATAGTCCGTAGTTACTGTATTTCACATTTCAACCATGTAAATGTGGGAAACTAAGTACATGTCTAATGAGGCTCAAAGCAAAAAAAGGTGTAAATGAACATTCCTCTTCAGCCAAAGGAATCAAGTCACATGATCCAAAGAGGAAGTGCTCAGGTAACGATTTGATTGTTTAGGTGGTGGGAAACCACACACGCACAAGCTTACTTTGTTGTTCTTTTCTCTCTCCTTTCATACAGATGAACTCTATGAACAGTGTTAGCAGCTCAGAAGACATTAAACCTCCTCCAGGATTGGCTGGACTGGGCAGTTACCCATGCAGCAGCCCGGGTTCCCTTTCCAAACACATCTGTGCCATCTGTGGAGATCGATCCTCAGGTAAGTACCCTCATAAAGTACACATACACCACTACATGTTTAGTCATGCTGATTCTCTCTTTAAATGGAGTCTGGCTGACTTCCTGGAGCTTGACTGGGATAGTTAACCCAAAAATAGGAAATCTGTAATGAATTTGTTTCTTCTGTGGAACTTGAAAGAAGATATTTTGATGAATGTTTGCAATCAAACAGTTTCGGGTCCCATTGAATTCTACAGTATGGACAAATAATACAATGGAAGTCAATAGGAGCCGAAACTGCAAACATTCTTCAAAATATTTTCTTTCATTTTCCAGAAGAAGAAAAGTCATACAGATTTGGAACGACATGAGGGTGAGTAAATGACGACAGAATTTTTATTTTTGGGTGAACTATCACTAAAGACAGATATTTTAATATCAGATGATATGATAATGTAATATGTACGTGATCTTTCTCTGCCTACAGGGAAACATTATGGTGTTTACAGCTGTGAAGGATGCAAGGGGTTTTTCAAGAGAACTATCCGGAAAGACCTCACGTACACGTGTCGAGACAATAAAGACTGCCAGATTGACAAGCGCCAGCGTAACCGCTGCCAGTACTGCCGCTATCAGAAGTGTCTGGCCATGGGCATGAAGAGAGAGGGTGAGTGACTTTTATGAAAGAGACCGTCATGAATGACTTGTGTAGGTATTTTTGGGTTGTGAAACACTGCTTGAAGTAATAGAAATGTTTCATGTGTACAGCGGTGCAGGAAGAGAGGCAGCGGGGTCGGGAAAAGAGTGATACTGAGGTGGAGTCTAGCAGCAGCTTTAATGAGGAAATGCCAGTGGAGAAGATCCTGGACGCTGAACTTGCAGTGGAACCCAAGACTGAAGCTTACATGGAGTCCAGTACAGGCAACTCAGTGAGACACCTTATGAAGTTTTGTAAAAAGCAATGTGATGACCAGTAATAATTAAGAAATATATATATATATATTATTAAAGCAAGAAGCCCCAAGAAGCCGTGGTTTACAGTGAATTTATAACAGCTAATGGGCGTAACAGCTAAACCCTCTTAGCTGTTATAAATTCACTGTAAACCACGGCTTCTCTGGGCTTATGGCTTTTATAAAATGGTTATTTCATATACGTAGTAAGGTTTTTACAAAATGAAACAGAGCAAATAAAGTGTAATGATATTTAGGGCTGCCCCCTAATAGTTGATTAACCGTTAGTTGACGAGAAGAGGCTTGGTTCGACCAAATTTTTATTAGTCGCTTAGTCTCAGATAAAAAAAATTCCACAGGAAGTGGCCAAGTCACGCAGTCTGTGACAGACAGATCATTAACGGCTGTCTATGTGGTCATATAGTACATCAGGCAGGACATCCAAACGCTCACCTACCATTCATCAACCTCAAATATGGCTTTTCATCTGAAATTTGTAAGTAGTAGTAACTTTACGTGGCAGCTCAATCTAAAAAAATGAATAGTAGTGCACTGCATGACAGATGGAGGCACCAGTGCGGTCATGTGCTCTTAAAATACTTTTGGTCATACAGATATGAGTAATACTTTTGAATCTGTAAAGACTCTATGTTTATTTATGTGCACTTACAATAACAACAAAACATTGCACTTTTGTAAATGAATGAAAGCAAACAGGATGCGCTTTCTACTGTCTCGTCTCTGTGAACTTGAGTCCGAAACTTCGAAACTCTGTGTAACTTGCCTTACAAACATGAAAAATAGTGAAATGTCTACTTTTAAATGAACCAGTTTAAAAGGAATACAAATATTTTTTTAGATCGTATAATCCGTATGAAACATGTAGGCGCATCAACTACTGTGGAGATGATGAGTCAGTGTCGCCGACTTCATCTCTTAAAGGAGAAGTCCACTTCCAGAACAGCAATTTACAGATAATGTACTCACCCCCTTGTCATCCAAGATGTTCATGTCTTTCTGTCTTCAGTCGTAAAGAAATTATGGTTTTTGAGGAAAGTATTTCAGGATTTTTCTCCATGTAATGGACTTCATTGGTGCCCTGATTTTGAACTTCCAAAATGTAGTTTAAATGCAGCTTCAATGGGCTCTAAATGATCCCAGCCGAGGAAGACGGGTGTTATCTAGCGAAATGATTGGTCATTTTTTTCGAAAAATAAAAATTTGTATACTTTTTAAGCACAAAAGCTTGTGTAGCACAGGCTCTGGGATGCGTGTCCTCGATGCTACGAAATCATGTGTAAGTTCATCGTCTGTGTACTGAGTAGGGCGAACAACGCCATCTTATTTTCTTCTACAACTTGAGAGGAGGACATCCTTGTACCTTTTTGTTTGTAAACAGCGTATAAAAAATTTGTATTTTCCGAAAAAAATGACCCTTCTTCCTCGGCTGGGTTCGTTTAGAGCCCTTTGAAGCTGCATTTAAAGTATATTTTGGAAGTTCAAAATTGGGGCACCAATGAAGTCCATTGTATGGAGAAAAATCCTGAAATACTTTCCTCAAAAACATAATTTCTTCATGACTGAAGACAGAAAGACATGAACATCTTGGATGACAAGGGGGGTGAGTAAATTATTTGTGAATTGTTGTTCTGGAAGTGGACTTCTCCTTTAAGCCAAAAACAAAGAAAGCACTAGGTTATCAATAAATTATTAAAACGTTTATGCAGTCTCCTTGCTGTTTTTTTCCTGAAACATTCATAATTGTTATATCTGTCAGTGTTTTATTAGGCTGTGTAGGCAATTAAAGGCTCATTATTATGTTTTATATGGTTTGTTAAACATGCAACTAATAGTCGACTAATCTTTAAAATAAACAAGTACTGGTCGACCAGAAAAATCTTCAGTTGAGGGAAGCCCTAATGATCTTAATAAAAACATTACTGCCCCGCCAAACAATTAGAGAGATTTCATTTTCATTTTTTCTTTCTTATGGTACATTTTTTAATATGTACATATTTTGATTCTCAGACAAATGACCCTGTGACCAACATCTGCCAGGCTGCAGACAAGCAGCTCTTTACTCTTGTTGAGTGGGCTAAGAGAATCCCGCACTTCTCTGATCTTCCTCTGGACGACCAGGTCATCCTGCTGCGAGCAGGTCAGTATCCCTTTATTCAGATGTTAAATGTGTGTGTGGAATGTACAGAATGTTCTCACTGTTGGTGCATCTGTGTTTGTGTTTAGGTTGGAACGAGCTGCTCATCGCTTCATTCTCACATCGTTCTGTGACGGTTAAAGATGGGATTCTTCTGGCCACCGGCCTGCATGTCCATCGCAGCAGTGCTCACAGTGCTGGGGTCGGCTCTATATTTGACAGGTCAGGTTACAACACAGAACCCGTCACCATCTTAAACCTTCCCTAGATGCATATCCCCAAAATGATATGGACATTTAAGCCACACTTAAAGGGACAGTTCACCCAAAAATGAAAATTACCCCATGATTTACTCACCCTTTAGGCTCTCTAGGTGTATATGACTTTTTTCTTTCAGATGAATACAATTGAAGTTATATAAAAAAATGTCATCACTTTTCCAAGCTTTGTAATAGAAGGGAGCGTGTGTTATTTTTCAGTAGTCCAAAAGAAGTATTATAAAGTGCATCCAGGGGGTTAATAAAGGCCTCCTAAAGCACATCAATGAATTTGTGTAAAAAAAAATATTCATATTTACAACTTTATAATCCGTGTGTAATTCTAGCCTTTGCTAACTGTCACATGCATGTTAACAAGAGAGTGCCATGCTTTTGGACTATTAAAAATTAACACCCACTCACTTCCATTATAAAGCTTGGAAGAGCCAGGACATCTTTTAATATAACTCCGACTGGATAACACTTAGAATGACTTGAGGGTGAGTAAATTATGGGGTAATGTTTATTTTTGGGTGAACTATCTCTTTAAAATGTGTGAAAACAAGTTCACGAAAAAAACACCAAAGCATCTTTTAAGTAAAACATTTCATAATAACTAAATGCATAACAATGTTTGCAGGGTATTAACAGAGCTAGTGTCTAAGATGAAGGACATGCAGATGGACAAGACAGAGTTGGGTTGCCTAAGAGCTATTGTCCTCTTTAACCCAGGTAAAGATCTGTTCTGAGTCTTTAAACACAAGCAAGAGTCCATACCATTTCAATAAGTCACAACAGATGTGCCTAAAAAGTAATTTGACTTCTAATTAATTGTTATAATTAATAAACTAAGGATATTGAGTTAAAGTGTTCAATTCTGGAAATGTGATTAATTATTGAAAACAGTTAACACTTTAATATAAGTGTACTCTAATAAAGTACTGACGAATCATTAACAAACTGTTAGTTTATAGTTAATTCATAGTTTCTAAACTGTAGTTAATACATTAATAGACTCCATACAAATAGTGAATTCTCAATTCATTATCACTGTAAAAACACAATAATTATCGTTTAATCATTATAATAGTGTGTGTGTGTTTGTATATATATATAATTCCTATTTAAATATACTTTAATTGTATACCAATTATATACTATAATATACTTTAAAATATAATTTATTTCTGTGATCAGCATCATTACTCCAGGCTTCAGTGTCACACGATCTTCAGAAATCATTCTAATATTCTGATTTATTATCAATATTGGAAACAGTTGTGCTTCTCAATATTTTTTGGAACCTGTGATTCTTTTTTCAGAATTCTTTGATGAATAAAACATTGAAAAGTATTTATTCAAAATAGACGTCTTTACTATCAATTTTTATCAATTTAACACATCCTTGCTGAATTAAAGGAGAACTTTATTTTCCCGTTCACTTCCAGAACAACAATTTACAAATCATTTACTCACCCCTTTGTCATCCAAGATGTTCATGTCTTTCTGTCTTCAGTCGTAAAGAAATTTTGTTTTTTGAGGAAAACATTTCAAACTTCCAAAATGTAGTTTAAATGCGGCTTCAAAGGGCTCTAAACGATCCCAGCCAAGGAAGAAGGGTCTTATCTAGCGAAACAACCAGTTTTTTTCTGAAAATAAAAATTTGTTTACTTTTTAAGCACAAAAGCTTGTGCAGCACAGGCTCTGGGATGTGCGTTCACGTACTATTGAATCACGTCGGAAGGTCATGTGGACGTAGGCGGAACCACAGACCCAGTGTTTACAAAGCGACTCGCAAAGACTAAGTGCAAGTCAAACGCTGTTTATAAACAACGATGTTGGATGATTCTGAAGTTGTAGGAGAAAATAACATGGAGTTTTTCAACATACTCTCGTTCAAAATGAACGAATCATTCAAGAACGTGCATGCCAGAGCCTGTGCTACATGAGCTTTTGTGCTTAAAAAGTATACAGATATTTATTCTTCGAAAACAATGACCGATCGTTTCGCTAGATAAGACCCTTCTTCCTTGGCTGGGGATCGTTTAGAGCCCTTTGAAGCTGCATTTAAACTACATTTTGGAAGTTCAAATTCGGGGCACCAATGAAGTCTATTATATGGAGAAAAATCCTGAAATGTTTCCCTCAAAAAACATAATTTCTTTACAACTGAAGACAGAAAGACATGAACATCTTGAATGACAAGGGGGGTGAGTAAATTATTTGTAAATTGTTGTTCTGGAAGTGAACTTCTCCTTTAATTAATCACTTTTTCCCATTTTCTGTGACCTAATGTAAAGTTAGCTATTTATGGTTAATGAGTTGTTAATAAAGTATTATCTAACTCTTTACATATAAGCTAATTAAACAACAATAATTTGGTTAATTACAGTGACAATGAATGAAGAACTCACTATTTGTTATAGAGTCTATAAATGAAAAATGTAAAAAAAAAAAGTAATAAGCAGTAATATGTAATTATTTAATTAAAAAATTATAATATATAATTTTCAGAATATTTATCAGAATATATTAATCAATGTTTTATATAAAATCTAATGTTAATATTTAATATTATATATTGTTGCATTTATTTTATTGCTAATTAAATATGCTGTTGTTGTAAATGTTACTATTATTATTAATTATTATAATATACAATATTTCATTTTCTATAGGCACTGTTTGTTGATTCAGTGTTTAACAAGTTTATTAATGGGGCAGTACCATTAAAAGGTTTTCCCTTTTAAGGGATAGACCACCCAAAAATGAAAAGTTTGTCTTATTTTCCCTCATGTCATTATTTTACCAACTTCTTCAAAATATACATATTTTTGTGTTCCACAGACGAAAGAAAGTTGAGTTTCCGTTGTATTTAAATATACATATTAGTACCTTTTGAGGACCTTTTCAATAACAAGCTGTTGTAACCTTAACAGTTTGGTTTTTCCAACAGTATAGAATGGTCAGAAAGTGCAAGTAATGAGAATTTCCTGTTTAGACAGCAGCATTTAGCAAGTCAGAATGATGAAATATATGTGTTCTTATGTTTTATGTAACTGTCCCTCTTATAGACGCAAAAGGATTGTCAAACCCATCGGAAGTCGAGGCATTACGGGAAAAAGTGTACGCTTCACTGGAGGCCTACACCAAACACAACTACCCCGATCAGCCCGGCAGGTAGTACCCGCACTGCTACCGTGATATTTTATTGATGCAGCAGCACTCCTGTTCTTCTTTGGCTTGTTATTAGTGCGAACAGATACAGCATGTAGGTCATGCAGGTGTAGCGGTAGAGCCTGAGCGTTTTTTATTTTATTATTCACGCAGGTTTGCCAAGCTGCTCCTCCGTCTGCCCGCTCTGCGCTCCATAGGACTGAAGTGCCTGGAGCACCTGTTCTTCTTCAAACTCATCGGAGACACACCTATAGACACTTTCCTCATGGAGATGCTGGAAGCGCCGCATCAAATCACATGACACAAGTCTTACTATGTGTAAATATCCCCCAGCGCACACTTAACCCCAATATAACAAAAAGAAGTTCTTATTTTGTACCAAGCACAATGTGAAAAGCAAACAAACACACAAAAGATTTGTATTGGTATTTTCAAAGAAAGAGACACTGTTGAAGTAAATTGTAAGAGTACTGTAAACCTTTATTTTGTACATAGATTTTACCATCTGTGATAGCTGCAGAAACTAAATGTGAAAATATTTAATTCAAAGCAAAACTGTATAAACAGTCACCAGCAATGAGTTTAGAATTCTGTGAAATTAAAAAAATCTTTTAAAATGTTTTGTTGTTGCCTTATTTTTAAAACAATCAATCCACATCTATATCTATCTGTCTATCTATCTATCTATCTATCTATCTATCTATATATATAATAAAATTATTATAATTTAAATTGTAACAAGATAAATAGTATGAATTCAATATATACTGGATGAGTAAAGTTTGAGAACAAACTTTAAGTTGGCTTGAGAAAGCCTAGCCTGAAAGTTTGAAGCAGCTAGCATGATTTAACATGTTGTTAACGTGTTTTAGCATGATTAGCTTGTTGCTTGTATTTTTATAGGCTGATTACAATGTTGTTAGCATAATTTGCAAGTTACTAGAATGTTGTTAGCATGATTAGCAAGTTACTAGCATGTTTTTAACATGGCTAACATGTTACTAGCTTGTTGTTAACATGTTTATAGCATTATTAGCATATTACTAGCTTGTTGTTAACATGATTGGCATGTTGCTAGCATGATTACCATGTTACTAGTATGTTGCTAGCCTGATAAGCATGTTGATAGCATGTTTCGCACATGATTAGCAAGTTACTAGCATGTTTCTAACATAGCTAACATGTTACTAGCTTGATGTTAACATGTTTATAGCATTATTAGCATATTACTAACATGTTAACATGATTGGCATGTTGCTAGCATGATTACCATCATACTAGCATGTTGCTAGCATGATTAGCAAGTTACTAGTATGTTGCTAGCATGATTACCATGTTGTTAGCATGTTTCTAATATGATTAGCATGTTACTACCATGTTGGTAACACGATTAGCATGTTACTAGCATGTTGGTAACATGTTTCTAACATGATTAGCATGCTGCTAGGATGATTAGCAAGTCACTAGCATGTTGCTAGCATGATTAGCAAGTTACTAGAATGTTGCTAGCATGATTAGCATGTTGATAGCATGTTTCTAACATGGCTAACATGTTACTAGCTTGTTAACATGTTTATAGCATTACTAGCATATTACTAGCATGATTGGCATGTTGCTATCATGATTACCATGTTACTAGCATGTCGCTAGCATGATTAGCAAGTTACTAGTATGTTGCTAGCATGATTAGCATGTTGATAGCATGTTTCTAACATGGCTAACATGTTACTAGCTTGTTGTTAACATGTTTATAGCATTACTAGCATATTAATAGCATGATTGGCATGTTGCTAGCATGATTACCATGTTACTAGCATGTTGCTAGCATGATTAGCAAGTTACTAGTATGTTGCTAGCATGATTACCATGTTAGCATGTTTCTAACATGATTAACATGTTAGTAACATGTTGGTAACACGATTAGCATGTTACTAACATGTTAACATGTTTCTAAAATGATAGTATGCTGCTAGGATGATTAGCAAGTTACTAGCATATTGCTAGCATGATTAGCATGTTACTAGCATGTTGTTAGCATGATTAGCATGTCACTAGCACGTTGCTAGCATGTTGTTATCATGATTAGCATGTTACTAGCATGTTGTTACCATTATTAGCATGTTACTATCATGTTAACATGATTAGCAAGCTAATAGTATGTTTGTAGCATGATTAGCATGTTACTAGCATGTTGTTAGCATGATTAGCATGTTACTAGCATGTAGCTAGCATGATTTAGATAGCTAGATATATTAGAAATATTAGAGTGGAAGCTTAAATGAGTAAGTTGATTAGAAATAGTACATAGAAGGGAAGCTTGATTGAGCCTCAAGGGATTCTGGAAGTTTAGATTTGAATTTTGATATATTTTTATATACAGTACAGTGCCATTAAAAAGTTAGGTGCATTTAATAAACATAAATACTTTTATTTAGCAACAAATTGTGACTGGAAGTGTTTATTCTTGCTATTACATTAATAAATTACATTTTAAAATTGTTCGTTCGTCTTAGTTAATGCATTAACTAATGTTAACAAATGACACCTTATTGTAACCGTATAAATGTAACTATAAAACTACTAAATCAACTGAAATATGAAAACTAATTATTTCATGCGACAATGTTTTATATTAAAAATATTCCAACATCCACTGAGTTAGATCATGAGCCCCAGTGCTTTAACTTTATGTAAGTGAGGTGTCAATGTTATTCGGGTCTGTCTGATTGTTCTAAATCAATTAATTTGTGACTCACAGGATGGGAAACTACTTTTTTCCCCTAAAATTAAAAAGCACTTGTAAAATGTCTGGAGCGGGCAGGAAAGGAACAGCATTAATGCGTTTCTCAGCAGGCATGAATGAAATGTGCGTCTTTCATCTGTCTTTGTTGTGTGTCTAGACTGATGGCATTTATGGAACTGAAAATGCACTTAATGTGGCCATGTGTTTTGATAACAATGCCATAAAAATATGTAATTATATGATTTCGTAATTAAACAGACATGCAACAAACTAGCATACATTTCAAAATTTTACCTGTGATATAGCTGCATCAAAATTTGATCTGATACAGTCAAATCTGATTCGGTCGCATGACTTTTCCTTCTCATTCACTATATTTATATGGGATTTGACCAATACCAGATCCAAAAATAAACAGATGAAGCTGCAAAATGTTACTTATTTTACCAAAATAAGAGGGATCATATAAAATGCATGCTATTTTTTAATTAGTACTGACTTGAATAAGATATTTCACACAAAATTAATTATATTTAGGCAAAATAAGAAAAATTTACACATCTTCATTGTTTAAAAGTTTTCACCCTGGCTCTTAATGCATCATTTTTTTCCTCCTCAATCATTGTTGGAAAGGGTTCAAATACACAAAAATGCTGAAAACCAAAGAATTTGTGGGACCCGAAGGATTTTTCTAAAGAGCAGCAGGCAGTTTAACTGTTCAGGACAAACAAGGGAATCATAAACAACTATCACTAAACAAAAAAACACAGCTGTGGATCATTCAAACGTATGTAAACTTTTGAACAGGGACATTTTTATAAAATCGACTATTATTTTCTCTTGTGGACTATATGTAAACATCTTTTATGTGAAATATCTTATTCAGGTCAGTACTAACTAAATAATACCATGCATTTTGTATGATCCCTCTTATTTTGGTAAAATAATTAACATTTTGCAGATTCTGCATGGTGTATGTAAACTTTTGACCTCAACTAAACAAATAATATACAAAAAAAGGTTTTAAAAAATACACTACATGCAAAGTAGACAATAGCCTTCATCCACACTAGATTACTGGATAGTCAAGTCTAGCTCTTTATCTGTATTTTCAAAATTATACTTATATACTATACATATATTTATGACTATTTTAGTGCGTTTTATACATACACTCTCAGAAAAGAAAAAAGGTACAAAAGCTGTCACCTTTTTGAAAAGTGCTAATACCATATGAGTTCTATAAGAGTTCTAATATGAACACTTTAGGTGCTAATATGTACTATATATTAGTAATATAAATTATTTTTAGGTACAATATGCATGCTTTACCCGTTAAGCATGGATAAATAAGGTACAAAGATGTACCTTGCCCTAGTAACAAGTTTGAACCTTTTTTCTGAGAGTATTTAGTCTATATACCTCCAAATGTTCAGGGCCAATAAGATTTGATTTTTATTGAAAATGTCTTTTATTCAGCAAGGATGTATTTAATTTGCTCAAGAGTGACAGTAGAGATTTTAACACTGGTATAAAGAATATCTTATCTTATCTTTCTTTTTTTTTTTTTTATTTATTATTTTAACTTTCTATTCATCAAGGATCCTGAAAGAAAATGTGGTAACACTTTATTTTAAGGATCAATTCTCAATTCTCTATTAATTGGCAGCTTATTAGCATGCATATTACCAGCATATTGGCTGTTTATTAGCACTTAAATTACAAAGCACATATTAACTCCTTAGTCTGCATGACCGTATTTAGACCCCTCAATCCTACCTCATGAATAATCAGGCCCGGCTCCAGAAACAAATCACTGAGCGTGCTCTAACCTTATACCTACCTACCTCTCTCTCTCTCTCTCTCTCTATATATATATATGTACGTATGTATGTATAATGAAGTTCGAATCTCTCTTATTTACATCACATCTATGTTGTTATAATGTGATGATTCCTGGACACAGTAACGTTACCTCAAAAAAACTAATAGATACTAATGGATTTTAAGTAAAACACATCTGAGTCAAGAACTCAACAGATATGTGCGTGATTGGCTACATTGCTCAATGCAGCGAAAACACGCTGAAACAGAAACGGAGATCTCCACAGAGCAAACCATAATGCACTGGATAGTTATCTGCAATAAAATGCCATTATTACAGCTTTAACTGAGGGTGCTACTGATTTTGTTTGAGGGTGCTTAGCACCCCTGCAGAACCGGGCCTGTGAATAATACTGAGAAAAGCTCAGAAAACTGATATATATGTACTCTTCAGCTACGGCAGCCAATCACCACTCCAAATGACTGCATATACGTCACTTTTCATGACGTTGGTTCAACTTTGTTTTTTGAACCTGAAAAACGAAGTAGCTCAAAAAAAAAAAAAAACATCATCTTGATAATGTCAGATAACTTTGATAGAAAGATAGCTATGACAATATTTACACATCTATTAATACTTTGTTGACCAATTACCAAGCAATGCTAAATTTTGTTCAGTCTGTGGTGTAAAATGTCGTATTAGCAATTAAAGAAAAAGCACTTTTTTGGGGTATAATATGTCACAGTTTACTTTATTTTGCTATCCTCACTTACACTCTTGATGGTTCCATGAAGAACCTTAAACATCCATAGAAACTTTGCAGAAATGCAGAAAAGGTTCTTTATAAAGGAAAAAGGTTCTTTAGAAGTGCAGTTCTTTTAAGAACTGGTCACTGAAAGGTTCTTTGTAGAGCCAAAAATGTTTTTTTCCATGGCATCACTGCAAAAACAACCCTTCGGAGTCTTTATTTTTAAGAGTGTACATAAATGAACTAAAGTGTCCTGCACCCACTTGTAAAAATTATATCTGTTGTCCGAATAATTTTTTGGTTTGACTGTATGGTAACACCTTAAAAAAAATGTGTTTTAGGGTTTCAACTGATAGTGAGTATGTGTTCCCTATTCTAAAATGTTACTGAAAATGTATCAGTTTTCACAACAATATTGATCAGCACAACTGTTTTCAACATTCATAATAATCAGTGTTGGGGGGTAAAGCATTACAAGCAATGCGAGTTATGTAATCAGATTACTTTTTTCAAGTAACTAGTAAAGTAACGCATTACTTTTTAATTTACAAGAAAATATCAGAGTTACTTTTTCCAAATAAGTAACGCCACTTACTTTGTTTTCCTGTTTATTGACTGACAAGTCTCCTGTCCCTATGTTGGGAGAAATCGCAGATGCATTGTGTGGTCTGTGCAAACATGATGTCACTGTTCTAGACTAAATGTGAACATGCATTAATTCTCTCACAAAAAACAAACTCAAAATGAATAGAGAATTGCAAACTCAGAATATGATGCAAACCTCAATCAAATAACATAAATATCCTTTATGAATTTAATTCCATTTTATTAACCAGTGTTCATTTTTTTGTCTTCAGTGTTCATAAAATGTGCTTCATTTTTGAAGAGTGCTGAACTTATCTCTTATAGTTCTACTGTACGGACAAAAATTTATTTTCCTCTCAGCCTGAGGCTTATTCATTTCACTTTTTGGTGTGAAAGGGCTTTTACTTGTGTTAAAAATAGAACTTCTTATATTAACCCTTTAACTGTCACCGTCCGCTCTGTGGGACGCCTAAGTTTACTTCTTCATATTACAAATTAATTCTAATCTTATCATGACAAACCATATATCATTGGGAAGGTCTAAGACTATAAAATAGATATTTTACCACTCTTTTGTGTTACAAATTATGTAGGAAAAGTAATAAATTAATTTACAACAAGAGTGCACCTCAAAAATCTACATCATAACAGGAGTTCTGACTTTTGTCACAAAAAGACTTTCTTCGTTACCTTTTTCCCTATCACGCAATAGAAATTATACATCAACTGAAAACTTAAAATCTCAAAATTCATCCTTTGAAAACCATTTTAAAATCAGACATTGTAACACAATATTGTAATGCATTACTTTTAAAAGTAACTTTCCCAACACTGATAATAATATGAATGTTTCTGGAGCACCAAATTAGCAAATTAGATTGATTTGTGAATGATCATGTGATACTGAAGACTGAAGTAATGACTGCTGAAAAGCTTTGCCATCATAAGAATAAATTTCATTTTTATTTGTTTTTGTATTCTTGATTGAGTAAATGCAGCCTTGCTGAGTATTAAAGACGTCTTTCAAACACATTTAAAATCCGTCCAGGTAACACGGTTAGTTTTTAAAAAATCTACAAATCTTTAGACTACAACGCCGTGACTGCGGATGATGCAAACCTTAAAGTACCTGTGTCAATAACAGCTTGGGTGCAAAGACAGATACATCTAACAGGGCTAGAACAACAGATACTGTGATGCGAGACACTGACTGAAATGGCTCAAATTGTCCCTATAAATTCTTTTTATTTAAACAATAAATGAAAACACAGTGAGAACATGATCTGTCTTTAAGGTTTTGCTTTTTCAATTTCTCCAGCTTTCAGACTATTAACAACAACGACGTCTGACCAGAAAATCTATTGCCTTTGCTGTTGGTGACACGTGGACCAATGCGTCTGAATGGTGGGTGTCCCTGAGGCAATGTTGACTTTTTGAAGCGCATGACCAAACCAGAAGATTGAAATAATCACTGCAGTGTGTTTGGAGGTGTGGTACACTGTTTAACATCTGAAAGACATTACATCAGAACCAAAACCACTTCCCATAAAGAGGATGTTTTCTCTTGTGCTTAAGTTTCTTCACAGCGCATGGTCATTTTATTGTGACAGGAACTGAGAGAAAAGCCGAAACATTTAATACATAGCACAGTATAGTGTTTTAATGACTACACTGTTGGATTGGGTTTGATTTTGGGTATTAGGAGGTCATTACGCCAACGTCTTTTTTGGGTCAGCTAATGAATCAGTTTTGGCAGCAATGCGAGACATATACATGCCTAAACAGTTACCAAACACTGACCATGACCTCCTACATGAAACCAACTCTTGGACCAAACCGAGCGATTCGTGAGGCCTTTTGTCAAAAGTACATAGTTTAATTTTCATGACCACATTAGAAAGGTCAAACACCAGCTGTGTCAACTAAATAAAGTCTGGAAAAGTGCAGGACATCAGCAGTCACATGTTTGGGTCGCTGTGAATTTGATTAAAAAGCTTCATTTCGACCGCATTATGAACATTCATGCCTGAAATCTAGTATCAGAACCACTGGACACTGAAAATTTAATAGCCATAATAAAAAAAATCAAATTAACCATTCATCCCATGGGGAACATTGAGATCCAAGGACATTTTAACAGAGGTCACCGACACTTCTGTCAGCATTGTGGACACATTTCTGCTGTTGTCTACTGTGTAGGAGGTTAGTCTTTACATCATCATGCTTTAATTGGGCTGTGGTGGTTAATTAAAGTTTTTAGCCAACAGGAGAAATCCAGCTGTCATACGGTATAAAAGAGACAAAGCGCGTGAGGATACAACAAGGTGAGTTCAGAAAGACGCTTCTCTTTGGTAAGTCTTCTCTGCACACAGATGACTTTGTTGATGAATCGCTGAAACTCTGCTGTTTTGAGTTCATACCTTGTTTTTTTTAGACATATAGACATATATTTCCTCAGTGTTGGCTGCTCTGTTGAGGGTTATCATGACTGGATCTGCTCTGGTTTCATTTCTCCTGGCCCTGGCCTGTGTACTTCTGCCGCTGTGTGCTGCTCAAGGTGAGTCGGATCATTTTTGGATCTTTTTATCTTGGTTCTGGTGGGGTTTTGGTTGGATTCAGTTTGTGATGTTGTGTGCAGGCAGCTGTGTGGGCAGATGTGGCGAGCCGTTCACCCGTGGACAGGTCTGTAACTGTGATTACAACTGTTTTGTCCACGGCGAGTGCTGCAAGGATTTTGAGAATGTCTGCACTGTTGGTAAGACTCTTACCATCTCACAATGAGGATTATTTTGTATTACTAATTTACTCGTTTTTGAAATTTAAATAGTAGTGATTAAATGAAAACAATGAATTTATGTAGTGACCAAAAAATATATATTTTTTATTTTTATTATTTAAGTATTTTTTTAAATTTGAATAATAGTAAAATGATCCATCAAGTTTGGGATCAGTAGGATTTTTAATTATTTGATTAAAATTTATTTGATTAAAAAATACAGAAAATCTAATTATATTGTGAAATATTATTATGATGTAAAATAACGTTTTTAATCTAATTTATTTCTGTGAACAAAGCTGAATTTTTAGCATCATTGCTGCAGTCTTCAATGTCACATGATTCTAATATGCTGATTTATTATAAGTGCTGGAAACAGCTGTGCTGCTTAATAATTTTTGGAACCTGTGATCATTTTTTCAGGATTCTTTGATGAATAAAAAGTCAAAATAACAGCATTTATTAGAAATATATATATTTTTTAACAATATACAGTACTGTTCAAAAGTCTTAAGAAAAAAATGTACTTTTCTTAATTTAGTGAATTTATATTCTTTCTTTTTTTTAAGAAATCAATACTTTTATTCAGCAAAGATGTGTTAAACTGTGATGGCAAAGACTTATATTGTTAGAAAATATTTATATTTTGAATAAATGCTGTTCCTTTTTAACATTTATTCATCAAAAATCCTAACTTGTGAAAAACAAGTTATCACAAGTTCCAAAAAATAAAAAAATAAAAAAATTGGCAGCACAACTGTTGCCAAAATTGATAATTCTAATAATAATTCTATAGCCTACATTAGAATGGTTTCTGAAGAATCATGTGACACTTAAGACTGGAGTAATGGCTGAAGAAAAATTCACCTTTGCATCACAGGAATAAATTATATTTTGAAGTATATAAGTATATTTTATATTGTAATAACATTTATGTTTTTTTCTGTTTTTGATTAAATAAATGCAGCCTTTATGAGCAAAAGCAAAAGAAACTTCTTTAAAAAAAACATTACAAGTCTTACTGATCCCAAACTTTAATTACAGAAATATTTCTGTAATTTGAATAAAAGTAAAATAGGTAGTAACCAAAAAGTTTTTATTTTATTTTAGAAAGCTAAAGCTCCACTACCTAGTCCAATTCATCTATTTTAATTTTTTATATATATATATATATATATATATATATATATATAAATAAAATTTTATCTATGTAAAAAGCCTTAAGATTTTTCATGTATAGGTCCAAAACTTTATAGCGACTATGAAAGTATTACTGTAATTAGTAACTGATATATGTACCTTAACATTTTGTAGATAATTTTTATGCATCATTTCTATAATGAGTTCATTTTTAAAACCTTCTCCTAATATTATTTTATTTGACACTCAAGAAAGGAAAAAACAGCACCTAAACTTTACTCAGAGGCCCAAACTAGAAAAAAAATCTCTCAGTCTTTTAGTAAGATAACAGGTAGTATTTCTTATTTTATTTTATTTTATTTTATTTTATTTTATGAGCAAAGCTAGTTTTAATTGTAGGGGCAAAACATAAAACAATGCAACACAATGAATCAGTGACGTACAAATAAATGTTCCTCAAAACCCTGATGTAACCTATTTATTACTGACATTTACGTAAAAAAAGGTTTGCTCATGTTGCTAATTTAGAGGCCCTGGAAATACATGTATCAAATGGGATCGGTCGATTTCATAGGGTTAAAGCTGTTGTGTGTAACTTGCAGGTGACTCCTGCAGGGGTCGCTGTGGTGAGACATTCCAGCGCGGTAGACAGTGCGAGTGCGATTCAAACTGTGTCCTCCACAACTCCTGCTGCCCCGACTACAACGAGCAGTGCGGTATGACACAAGACTCTTATCTGAACTACAGACTTAAAAAAAAAAATTAAAATAAAAAAAAAAACTCAAGGACGCACAATATAAAAACACTACCAAAAATTACTTGACTGTATAAGCTACTACTTAAAGGAGAAGTCTACTTCCAGAACAACAATTTACAAATAATTTACTCACCCCCTTGTCAAGATGTTCATGTCCTTCTTTCTTCAATCATAAAGAAATTTTGAGGAAAAACATTTCTGAGGAGAACATTTCAGCATTTTTCTTCATACAATGGACTGCTATGGTGCCCCGAGTTTGAACTTCCAAAATGCAGTTTAAACGCGGCTTCAAACGATCCTAAATGTGGTTGTAAACGTTCCCAGACGAGAAAGAAGGGTCTTATCTAGTGAAACGATCTGTTACTTTCATTTTTTAAAAATGCCATTTCTATACTTTTTAATGCCAAACACTCGTTGTGTCTTACTCCGCTTCGGCTGTTTTTGTCCCGGTTCATGACAGTTAGGATATGTCGAAAAAAACTCCCATCTCATGTTCTCCCTCAACTTCGAAATCATCCTATATCACTGTTTTACCTTTTTTGTTAAGGGTGTTTGATCATCTTTGCATGTTCACGTTGCAAAGACTGGGTCGGTACTTCTGCAGCGATGTAGGATGATTTTGAAATGATTTTTGAAGTTGAGGGAGAAAATACGATTGGAGTTTTTCGACATACCCTAACTGTCTTAAGCCAGAATACACAGAGTTCATGATGAGAAAGGCAAGATGAGCGTTTGAGATTAAAAAGTATTTAAACTGCATTTTTTTAAATGAAAATTAGCGATCGTTTCGCTAGATAAGACACTTCTTCCCTGGCTGGGATCGTTTACAACCGCGTTTGGGATCGTTTAAAAAAATTCTTTATGACTGAAGAAAGAAAGACATGAACATCTTGGATGACAACGGGGTGAGTAAATTATATGTGAATCTTTGTTTTGGAAATGGACTTCTCCTTTGATATCATCAGCAAATGTTCAATGTTCAAATGTTCATCATTTGTTCATCATCATCAGATGCTTTCTCCCAGATGCAAGCTGCAAGAAGCTCAACACCAAACAAACCAACAGGTATCATTTTAATGTTTAATCCTTTTTCTGTATGGTTGTGACCCATTTAGCAATTTGAGGAAGCCCATTAGTACTGATTAGCTGTAGATTCTGTAGATGTTATTTAGGAAAAGGTCATTCACTCAATCTACATCATGTTAGATATAACGTCCAAATGTCTTCAGTCCCTCCCAAAACCAAAACACCTAAGAAGCCTGATCTGAAGCCCCTCAGAGCACCTAAGAAGTCTTCAGACAGCAGGAGTGAGGAGGCAGGTACATGTAGCCCTATGTTTAGTCTGTGGAGGTTAATAGTGAAGACAAACTATCTCACTGATGACAGGTTACTAAACACAGTGTTATATAAACTAAAGAACAAATAAGATACTAAGATCCATTCAACAGCACAAAGGTAGAAGCAGAAGATAACAAACAGTTAAACAGAGTGTACTTTGGCAGAAAGAAGTCAGGGCCGGACTGGAACCCTGCTCTTTTCTCTTAAATTCAGATTGGATAATGACAAAATGTATTTTTATTTGCTGTTTTTTTAGATTATACTGAGCAGTGTATGGCAGCGTGTCTCGCAGCACAGCAAAACCCAGATCTCGTGAGAGATGGTAAGTTCAGACTTACATTTATTATTATACATAAGCCTCTTATGTTTATAAAGGCTGTGTTTATTTCATTAAATATACAGTAAAACAGTAATATTATGAAATACTGTTGCTATTTAAAATAACTGTTTTCTGTTTCGATATTCACATGTAATTTATTGCTGTGATGAGCAGCATTACTCCAGTCTTCACTGTTACATGATCCTGCATAAATCATTTTAATATGCTGATGTAGTGCTTATTAATCATTTTACTGCCACTTTCAAACTATTTAATTTGTCCTTGCTGAATATAAGTGTCAAGTTCTTAAAAAATATATAAATAAAAAAAATAAAATCAAAAATACAATTCTTACTGATCCTAAACCTTTGACCAATAGGTTTGGAATCATTAAGATTTTTAATGTTTTAATTATTATTTTTTTAAGAAGTTTCTTTTGCTCATTCAGGCTGCATTTATTTGATCAAAAATCCAGAAAAACACAGTAATATTGTGAAATATTATTTCAGTGTAAAATAACTGTTTTCTATTTTAAAATGATGGAATTTATTTCTGTGACGCAAAGCTGCAAATGAATTTTCATCATAATTACTTAAGTCTTCAGTGTCATGATTGTTCAGAAATTATTCTAATACGCTGATTTATTATCAACGTTGGAAACAGTTGTGCTGCTTAATATTTTGTTGGAACCTATGATACTTTTTCCCCAAGATTAATTATATAAAGTTAAAAAGAATAGCATTTATTTATAATAGAATTCTTTTTTAACAATATAAACTACCATTTAAAAGTTTGTGGTCAGTAATTTTTATTTATTTATTTTTTTTTTTTTAAAGAAATTCATACTTTTATTCACCAAGGATGTGTTAAATTGATAAAAAACTGAGACTTATATTGTTAGAAAAGATTTGTTTTGAATAAATTCTGTTCTTTCATCAAAGAATCCTGAAACAAGCATCACAGGTTCCAACAAAATATTAAGCAGCACAACTGTTTCCAACATTGATAATAAATCAGCATATTAGAATAATTTCTGAAGGATCACGTGACACTGAAGACTGGAGTAACTAATCACAGAAATAAATTATTAAAATATATGAAAATATAAAACCATTATTTTAAACTGTAATCATATTTCACAATATTACTGTTTTCTTGTTGTTGTTGTTGTTTTGTTTTTAGCATTTTCAATCAAGTAAATATTAAAAGAAGTCTTTAAAAAATATTAAAAATCTTACCAATCCCAAACTTTTGAACGGCAGTGTACATATGTCTTCTTTCTCTTTTCAGGGAGACTGATTAACTTTATGGCTCCATCTGATGCTGCATCACTTCCTGCTGGTGTCCCTCTGCCCCAGGACATCTTCGCTCCTCTGACGCCCACTGACATACCCGGTAACAGCATAATGTGTTTCCTTAAAAAGAATCAAGAATTAATTTGACTTTTAACTGGAAAGAGACAACAAATTCAAATTTATAAGAAAGTTAAATACATGTGAGCTGATAATCAAAATATATAAAAATACCCACACAGGTTTGGGTTCCAACCCTTCCGGTTTTCCTCTGCCAGAATCCGGCCCTGCTCCCGCAGCTGGACCACTACAGGCGGCAGGTCCATCCTCTGGCAATCCTCTAACCATCCCTGTGCAGGTTTCCCTCTCCATCAGTGGACAAGGTGACAGGCCGTCCAGCGAACCTGCCGCTGCTGGAAGTAGACCCAGCACTCTTGCAGACATCGCCCAGGCCCTGGCAGCCAGCAGCCCTGCAGCACCAGGCATAGAACCATAGAATTTGTTCACATCCCTGAAATGACCACCCATATACGGAAAATATTTGAAATTACTTAAATTCTTAATTAAAACTAGTTAAATTCTAATAAACTTAAATGTGAATATATGTGAACTATTAATTTCTGTTTTTTTAAGATGCCAACTCAAACCCTGATATCTGCAGTGGCCTTGCCTTTGATGGAATGGCAGCTCTTTCCAACAACTCCATCATAGTTTTCAGAGGTACATCTTCTGTATAAATGCACTGTTAAACACTGCCTTTTTTTCTAAAAACACTAATTGAGAAAAGTGCTATCCATCTCAGGTCACTTCTTTTGGCTGCTGAACCCCAAGACTAGAAGAGCCGGTCCTGCTCGTAGAATCACTGAAGAACTGGGCATCCCGTCTCCCATCGATACGGCCTTCACTCGCTGCAACTGCCAGGGAAAGACTTACATCATTAAGGTATCGAAGAACATGGAAAACCATCACTGACTGTGTTCACTGAACATCTATTAAATTGTCAGTTTCTCTTTTACTTAGGGTGACAACTACTGGGTTTTGGAGAACGGTGCTGTGGCACCTGGATATCCCAGATCTGTGTCCCAGGACTTCGGTGGGCTCACCGGTGAGATCACTGCTGCTCTGCCAATCCCAGCCACCAGAAAGAAACCAGAGTCTGTGTTTTTCTTCAAGAAAGGTGCTGACTGGAGCCCTCTGTGTCTTATGTTTGGTTCGAATAATTAGAAATGACCAAAATGAGAAAACTAATCATGATGTGTTTTCTCTAATCAGGAGGCACAGTTCAGAAAGTAACTTTTCCCTCTGGAAATGCCCCAACTTGCAATGGAAAGAAATCCAAAAATTCAGACAAAGCTTCAAAGAATGGCAAACAAGCAGGTAATGAATTGTTTTTTATGCTAAATCGAGGTAATCAATGCATTAAAAAGAGTATTTAAAAAGTATAGAAATAAAACTTATTTGTTCATTTTCAGTTTTCATTGGCATTAAATATTTTGGTAACTTTACAGTAAGGTTCATTAGTTAACATGAACTAAGAATTAACAATACTTCTACAGCATTTATTAATCTTAGTTAATGTCAGCATTTACTAATGCATTATTAAAATCACAAGTTGTGTTTGTTAACATTAGTTAATGCACTGTGAACTAACATAAACAATGAACAACTGTATTTTTATTAACTAACATTAACAAAGATTAATAAAAACTATTAAATGTATTGTTCATTCTGTGTTCATGTTAGTTAATACATTAAATAATGTTAAATAATACATTAACATTACATACAATAACATTAAATAACACATTAAATGACACATGTTGTAGTGTTATCAATATTTTTTACATTTTTAAAAATATTTTAGTATTTTTTATTTAGCTTAAATTTTATTTCAGTTTCATTTTGAGCAATTTTAGTACTTATTACGTTTAATTACCAAAGCAACATTTTCATCTAATAGTCGTTTTATTTTGTTTATTTTGAATAATAAATAAAATAAAACAATAAAAACACTTTCCAATAAGGTTCATTGGTTAACCGGTATCACGGACCAAGAATTAACAATATTTCAACAGCATTTATTAATTTTAGTTCATGTTAATTATTAAAATAAAAAGTTTTTTTTTTTTTTTAACATTAATTAATGCACTGTGAATTAACATGAACTAACAATGAGTTACTATATTTTCATGAACCAACATTAACAAAGATTAATAAATACTGTAATAAATATATTGTTCATTATCCATTCATGTTAGTTAATACATTAACCAACATAGTAATGGAACCTCATTGTAAAGTGTTACCTATATATATGTATGTATATATATATATGTATGTATATATATATATATATATATATATATATATATATATATATATATATATATACACACACACACTTTTAAAAAATATTTTAATTTTTTATATTTAGCTTTAACTTTTACTTCAGTTTTAATTTTAGTACTTTTTATTGCATTTAATTGCCAAAGCAACATTTTCATCTAATGATTATATTTTATTTCAGCTTTACCTCAAAATAAAAGCAGTAAAATAATAAAAATTTAGATAACACTTTCCCACTTTCCTTACTGTAAAGTGTTACCAATGTGTCCTTTTTTTTTTTAATAAATATTTTAGTATTTTTTTATCTTCATCAAATGGTTATATTTTTATTTCAGCTTTATTTCAAATAAAAAATAAAATAAAAAATAAATAAAACAAATATTTTAGGTAACACTTTCCAATAAGGTTCACTAGTTAACATTAGTTAACTAATTTAGTTATCATCAACCAAAAATGAATACTTCTACAGCATTTATTAATTTTAATGTTAACTCTTAAAATCAAAAGTTGTGTTTGTTAACGCACTGTGAATTAACATGAACTAACAATGAACGATTGTATTTTCATAAACTAACATTGATGACGATTAATAAATGCTGTAATAAATGTATGTTCATTCTTCGTTCATGTTAGTTAATACATTAACTAATGTTAACAAATGACACCATATTGTACAGTTTTACCAGATTTTAATAGGGTTCATTTTAGTTAACGTTAATGCTGCAACAGAAAAAATTTAATTTATTTATTTTACGATGTTATTCTAATCTGACAGAGATCCAGTTGTCAGGAGAGATAAACATCAGCCTCAAAATGAAGGGCTTCCCCACCCCTGTGACATCAGCCCTGTCCATGCCCAACCCCAGGAAGTCAGATGGTTTCGATTACTTTGTTCTCTCATGGCGTAAGTGACAACATTTGGTCGTGCACAATAAGAATTTCCTGTGTAATAAAAGCGAAGACTGACTGTAAGATTTAACTGTAAAATATGTTATTGAGTCTGATCAGTACATTTAAAGTGATGCATTTAATAACACCATCTCTATGATTAACAGCTAAAGTCCTGAACATCAAGATCAGCAGTGACCTGCCTGCTCTGACGGCCCCTGTCAGCCATTCCTCCCAGCAGAATGACATCAGCAAGTGGCTCAACTGCGCCTGAAAGACCAGCATGAAACAAACACCACAAGCAGCTGCATGGCGAGAAAAATTCTCCATTTATTAGCAAAACCATTGAACAGAGCGTCAGTATGATTACTCACAAAATATAAAATAATTTTGAACCAATGTTTTAAAGCACATTGAAACAAAACATTAAACAAAGTAAAACAGCAGTAGGCTGATTCTGGGTACTTTGAAGAGTCAATCACGAGCATGTGATCAGCGTTTCTGCTGGGCAGACGCTGTAACGGCGGGTGGATTTAGAAGGGAGTGCCTCTGTTGAGTCCTCGACCCCGACCTCCACGAGGCAAAACACCACCTACAGGAGAAGATTGAGATACAGACCCAGACAAATCAAATCAATTTTCATTGAAAATCTCAGATTTCAAATTTCCACAGAATAGACACCAAATATCCAATCAAGCGCAAACTGACAAAGGAAAAGCTTCTGTATGCATTTCATGTATTCTTTGCTTCATTAAAAACTGAAAAGTTTTAAAACCCAGTCTGTGTGGTTACTTTTTGTGAGGAAATGGGTGACTAATGATACAAGTAAGAGAATGGCTGTACATTGCCTTGCAAAAGTATTCATATTCATTTTGTTCACATTTTGTTGTTGCAGCCTTATGTTAAACTGCTTTAAAATTACTTTTTTTTTTTTTTCCCCCACATAAATCTACACTCCATACACCATAATGACAAAGCACAAACCAGGTTTGTAACAACTTTGCAAATTCATTAGAAAAAAAAAAAATGATTCCATTGCATAAGTATTCATACCCTTTTCTGGGACACTTTAAATTCAGCTCAGGAGCTTGCATATTGCTAAAAGATGTTAATACACTTTGAGTGGAGTTAAACTATGGCAAATTCATTTGAGTATAGTTTGGAAAGGCACAGACCTCTCAGAAAAAGTTCTAACAGCTGAAAATGCATATCAGAAAAACCAGGCCCGAGGTCAAAATAACTGCCTGTAGAGCTCAGAAACAGGCTTGCTTAAGTTCACAGATCTGGGGAAGAGTTAAAAAAAAAAAATCTGCTACACTGAAGGCTCACAGAAGCATGTAGCCTCCATTATCTTAGTGGAAGATGTTTGAAACAACTAGGACTCTTCCTAGAGCTGACCTCCGGGCCAAACTGAGCAATTGATGGAGAAGGGGCTTGATTATACTGGTGACCAAGAAGCTCTAGTTGAACTTAATGATCATATATGCAAACGGAAGAAACTTACAGAAGGACAAACATCACTGCAACACTCCATCAACCCGGTCTTTATGGCAGTGTAGCCAAACTCAATCCTCTCTTCAGTGAAGACACATGAAAACCCACTTGGAATTAGCAAAAAAGCACCTAAAGAACTCTCAGATTGTGAGAAACAAGACTCTCTGGTTTGATGAACATCAAATCCAAACATCATGTTTGAAGGAAACCAAGCACTGCTCATCACCTGCAGAGTACCATCCCAAAAATAAAGTGTGCTGGTAGCAGCCTCATGCTGTGGTCGTTGTGATTTGTCACAAATCAGTTTTTTGCTTTGTCATTATGGTGTATGGAGTGTAAATTGATGTGGGGGAAAAAAGTTATTTAAAGCAATTTAACATAAGGCTGCAACATAAAGGAAAAAAAAAGGGGGAAAAAATTGAAGGGGTATGAATACTTTTTGCAAGGTACTGTAGAAACAGATAAGTGAAAAATGAGGTCCTAACCTCTCCTGATGATCTGGTTTCTCCGGGGCAGCTGGTGTTGAGAAAGGAGACGGCTTGCAGGCTTGGCCTGACCAGTACTGGTGCTTGTATCTAAAAAGAGAATCAGGGTTTGTACAAGGTGCTTACAGTGCTTGAAGTACTTGAATTTGACTTTTTGAAATTTAAGGCCTGGAGAACCCTTGAAAATAGCAACATTCCTGAAGAGGTACTTAAAAAGTGCTTGGATTATTGAAACTCAGTTATCGGTGCCCCGATTTTGAACTTCCGAAATGCAGTTTAAATGCGGCTTCCAGCGATCCCAAATGCGGTTGTAAATGATCCCAGCTGAGCAAAGAAGGGTCTTATCTAGCGTAATGATCGGTTATTTTCATAAAAATAATAATGATTGGAGAAAAAATATGATTGGAGTTTTTCAACATACCCTAACTGTCTTGAGCCAGAATACACAGAGTTTATGGAGAGCAAGACAAGACAAGCGTTTGAGCTTAAAAAGTATTTAAATTGTATTTTTTTTTAAATGAAAATAACCGATCGTTTCGCTAGATAAGACCCTTCTTCCGCGGCTAGGATCGTTTGAATCCGCATTTAAACTGCATTTTGAAAGTTCAAACTTGGGGCACCATATCAGTCCATTATAAATGGAGAAAAATCCTGAAAGGTTTGCCTCAAAAAACAATTTTTTTATGACTGGAAAAAAAGAAAGACATGAACATCTTGGATGACAAGGGGGCGAGTACACTATATCTGAATCTTTTGATTTAAAACGTGATTTTGAAGCGGGTTCAGGAGTCATTTGATTTAGATCAGAACTTTGTGCATAATTTTATCAGTATATTTTTATTTATCTATTTATCTTTAAGAATTTGGATGACACTGTTTAATAAGTGAGATCTCTGACTGAAGTCCTTAAAAATCAAAAAAGCAGTGCTCAAAAAAAGTCCTTGAAAGTCCTTAGTAAATTGCTAAATCTAAGAATACAAAATTCACAGTACAAAAACTCCAAAATTACAAATATAACATGAAGTGTATAAATCGCTTGTTTTTCTGAAGAAACATTGTCCAACAGTGACACAGCAGGTAAAGTTACACCAGGATTTTGTGTGTCTTTCGCCTCCCCCGTTTTAACAGACACCCTAAAGTGTGTAATGGGTTTGGTTGGGGGTAATTGAGAATAACAAATAATATAATGACATTAATGGGAAGAATATATATAAAAAAAAAAAAAAAAAAAAAAAAAAATAGTAGTAAGTAAACAACTTGCACACTTAAGATATAACCACTTTAAGTCAAAATAAGACTTGAAGTGGCATGAAATCATGATCTGTGGGAGTTAAGTGAGTAATCACAAAAAACAAATCCAGGCAGCAAGTCTGCGAAATGGTGTGTACCTGCAGAGCTGGACGTGGGCTCTTGACTAGTGGAGGGCAGGCTGGCATCATCAGTCGGCTGTGCGGATTCCAGCTCCGACTGGCCCTCTAGACATGCCTCACTACTCGTCCTACACAGAGAACACACAATTACTATAACCCTACCGAATAAACTGAGCCGTTCTGAGGTAAACCATGAAACTCTGTTGTGAGTGCCTACCCTTCACTCTCAGCCTCCCCCACAAAAACGTCATCTCCATCGTCTCCCGGGACAGCTTCTCCTGGTGCATTCAAACTGGCGGTGGACGTGCTGACCATGGGAACTGACTGAGAGGCCGTCTCTGACACATCAGAGGGGTGGCTCTCTGTGAATACCGTCACTGTCAAGACAAATGAAAGGAGGAGAGCTGTTAGGTTTGACTGGGATATCAACCAAACAAACTTGACATGACTTCCACTAGCTGCTCACCTGGAGCAGCCACTTGTAGAGGGGTAGTGGGGACACTCCTGCCTCCAGACTCTTCATCATGAGCCGGCAGGAAGAGAGGACTTTCATACATGCCCAACCCTAAAAAGAGACGGGATGAATGTCAGGTATTATTTTGTGTTCACAGTAATTATACTAGACTGCTATATTATTCTAGAATATTTACAATTTATTCAATTAATTTCTCAAAAACATTACAATTTTCAAGCTGGAAACAATGAAATGTTATGAAAGCTCTCACTTATTTCATTTGACTGAAATGCAAATTTAAGCAATTGAATACTTTTCCATGCCAAATTTTGGATGAATAAAACAAAAGTAGATCAAGTGCACTTAAATCAAATCACAATATGGACTAGTGTCTCTGAATATTAAGCCGCTAAAATACTATTTAAATATTAATCTTGTATGTGAATGAATGGTTTAGTTCATACACTGAAGCGCACATAGCGCTTGTGGTATTTTTAGCCTCTTCAATATGACTACATGAACACAAGCAATCTCTAGAACTGCTCTGAGAGTCACTTCAGGAGCATTTTATTGTCATATCATATACAAACAGAAACTTAAAGTTTTCACACCAACCTGTCAAAATAAAAGTTCGGTTTAACTTAAAGAAATTGTAACAATAATATTATTTAAGGTAATGCTGCTGCTACTACTACTAACATTATAATTAAAACATTTTTGTTAAAACATTCATATTAAAACATCATATTTTTAAAACATTCTTTTTTTCAGGAATATTTACTAGATTAACTATATTTATTAGCACAAAAAAAAGAGCTGCACAGTATTTCTGAAAAATAAATACATACATTTTTTTTTAATATAAAGCTAATTAATTAGAGATGCCTTTGATTGTAAAAAAAAAAAAAAAAAAAAAAAGAAAAAAAAAAAAAAAAGAAACCATTAAAATGGAATCCAGAAAAATGATGGGGAACATAAAATTTGTTTAAAATAAAACTGGATTTGAATGTGTGTGTCTTACAGGGCCTTAAAAATGTAGTTTCTGTTAAACTTTTAATAAATTACAAAAAATAAAACAAACAAAAAAAAAAAAAAAACAATAATAATTTAACTCAAAATGTATTTTTTTTAAATAATTGATTTCTGTTTTTCCTGTTTTAATTTAGACAAAATAGTATTGAATTTTGAACCTTTAAAATGTATCACAGTCTCCATCAAAATATTATAAAGGAAAACTGTTTTCAACATGGATAAGACATGTTTCTTGAGCACCAAATCAGCATATTAGAATAATTTCTGAAGGATCATGTGACACTGAAGACTGGAGTTTCCAGGTTTGCCATCACAGGAATATTACAATTTACCATTTAAAATAACTGTTTTCTATTTTGATAATATTATTTCACAATATTACTGTTTTAGTATATTTTAGATCAAATAAATGCAGGCTTTGTGAGTATTAAAAAAATAAGTAAATAAATAAATAAAACTTCAAAAACAATCAAAAATCTTACCAACCACAAACTTTTGAACGGTAGTGCTTTACAAAATCTAAATTATATAATAATGAATACTGTAAAAAAAATATTGTTCAGTGTTGCCACAGAAACCAATACTTGAATCCATGGACATAAATGGCTCAAAAACCCAAACACAAAGGTTGTCATCACATAATCAAGGTCATTCGGAAACAATGTGAAAGCAGCGTTAGCATGTCTGTACTCACCTCCATGTGTGGCCAGATGGCTCAAGTCAGAATGAGAGGAGCTGGCCTGGGGCATCATATCCTCGGGAGGGCCGAAACGGAAGCGAGGAACTCCAGCCACCTGGGGGGAACTGAGATGGAGGGATGCATCATTAATCCAGGTGTTTAATGACGTGTCCCTTCATACTATAAAAGAGTAAAAGCTACATTGACTCACTGAATGGCTTCTGCAAAGCCATCTGTGCGGTGTGGCACGACAAGGGTGGGAGTGCTAGGAACCATTCTGTCATCATCATCAAAGAAATGTTGCTGAAGGAACCAAAACACTCTGTCAGAAATTATGAAGCACTAAAGATGCAGGATGTTTATACTGGTTAAACAAAATAAGTTCACTCACCATGCTTCCAATTCCAGGTGTGAGCTGGGGTGCACGACTCATCGAGGGCCGTCTGCTCTGTCCAGACTGCCTCTGCACAGAATAGTAGAGTCATCAAAATGATGTAATACAGAAAGTACTGGATTTATGTAGAAACAAATCAGAACTCTTGTTTTGAGCTGCTTTCAAGTATAGGACATGGGTCTATATACCTGCATGATGGGGGGGTCCAAGTTCAGGGACAGGGTGGATGTTGAGGCGCGGGGGTGGGGTGTGATGCGGTCTCCGGGGGGATTGGGGAAGACGTGGACCCAGAGAGGAAGTGGTGGTGGTGCTGGGGACTGGCTGGTGCTCTCTTACAGGCTCAGCAGGGAAGGCCTCCAGGGTGCTGACACTAGCTTCACCTGTGAACACACAGGTAACCTTTTCGGATGCTATATAAACAGATCTGTCACTTGAAGAGTTTATTTGCAAAAACAAATTCTGTTCACAAACCCCCTTTTTTTTTTTTTAAAGTGGCGTTTATCGGTTTTTGCAAATAAACAACTCACTTATTCCTAAAGGTTTCATAATGGAAACTTTCATAGTCTAGACTTGATTGTATAACCCTTTTTCCATGATGGGCTTGCTGGACTGAACAGGGAAAATGTAAAAAGTATACACTACCATTCAAACATTTAGGTCAGAAAGATTTCTTATTTTTGATTTTGTTTTTGCAAAAAATTAATAGTTTTATTCAGTAAGAACACATTAAAGTGATTAAAAGTGTCAGTAAATACATTTCTAAATGCTATTTATACTTAGATGAGTTTGTATACAGTCAAACAAAGTTTGCTTGAGAAAGCCTAGGCATAAAGTTTGAACAGCTTTAAGTTTAGAAGTTTTAAGTTTGAAATAATTAAGTCTTAGTTGAATAACTTTCAAAGCTGGAATGTTTGATAGATAGAAAAACAGACAGGCTTACTTTCCATACTTGGAATGGTTGCTAGGATGTTGTGAGCATGAGTTAACATGTTGCTAACATAAACAGAAAAAAAAATCTGAGCTAAAAAAAACAGCTAAATCAGCTATAACCATCTGACTCTTTAAAATAAAAAAATAAATAAAAAAAAAAAAAAAGCTTACAACCAGTTGATTTAGCAAACAACAGCAAAAACAACAAAAAAACAAAAAAACAGCTGATTTACCAAAAACACCTAAACCAGCTAAAAGACCAACTGATTTAGCAAAAGGAAAACAAAAAAAAAAAAAAAAAAAAAGGTTAACCAACTAAAACCAATGATTCAGCAAATAAACAGCTGAAGACCAGCTAAAGCAGCAGATGTAGCAAAAAAAATGCTTAAAACCAGCTGATTTAACAAAAAAAACAAACACAAAAAAAAAACCTGCAAAACCTAAGCTGAGTTAGCAAAAGAAACATTAAAAACTAGTTAACAACCAGTTAAAACCGATTCAGCAAATAAACAGAAAAATAAATAAACAAATATTATATATATATATATTATATATATATTTTTATATATATATTTTATACACACACACATACACAAAAATTACTTCTTGACTTCTCTCAAAAACATTTTTTTAAAAGCCAGTTAGACTTTCGAATGGCAGTGTATCGCAGCATTAGCATGGGAAATGAATGTTTTGTGTTTTTTGTACCACTGCTCTGAGAATCTGCTTGCTTCTGGATTGAATCAGATGCTTCTTGACTCTCTTCATTGTCAATGCCTGGATCAGCGGCCCCATCGCCCTGCTAACACAACACAAAATCACATCAAAACTACAAAAATGATAAGCATAGTGAAAATATCACAAT
The DNA here is from genome assembly GCF_022985175.1 of Labeo rohita. Taxonomy (NCBI): domain Eukaryota; kingdom Metazoa; phylum Chordata; class Actinopteri; order Cypriniformes; family Cyprinidae; genus Labeo; species Labeo rohita. The sequence goes on from NC_066870.1 coordinate 14,753,092, forward strand.
CAATTCACAGAAACTTGCAAAAAAAATAAAAAATAAAAATAAAAATAAATAAAAATTCCAATCTCCAATCTTAAAGGGAACCCAAGGTGTTAAGACTTGTATGGCTTAATATAACGTAATTAATTTTTCTTACTGAAACACGTAGTAGGAAACCCATGAAAGATTTACGTCATTTTAAAAAATCCACATTGTTTTATACATATTTTGGAGTTTGGGGGGGCGCCATTATTTTGATGATGTAAAATTATTGCACTTGGTGAGCTTCAGTAACGATGGATATAAGTGTGGGCTTAAAATAAATGCCATACCATCGCTTTTTCCCCCAACAAAGAGTCCAAACGCCACTGGATATCAAGTGAAATCCATGGTGAGAAACTCTTTTAGTGGCTGTGGCATCAAGCTTCGGTATGTTGTATGTTTACATGTTTACATCCTGCCAAAATAGCATTTAGCGTTTCTTGTCTCTGCTGCAGGTAAGCTCTTTCAGTAGCTGTGGTCTACTAAAAACATCAAAAGCATCAGGGCTAAAGTGGAGAGAACTGTCAGAAGCCTCTGCGCCAGCAGCTCACTGTGTGCAACCACTGGAAGTCATTGATATCATGGTGCCCCCCATAGTCCAAAACATGTATTAAACAATGTGGATTTTTAAATAACGCAAGTCTTTCATGTGTTTTTTACTACACATTTCAATAAGAGACAATTTACGTTTTATTAAGCCATACAATTTATAATACCCAGGGTTCCCTTTAAGATATAATCACACTGTTTGCAGAGACAGAGCAAGCCATGGATCTTCAAGAAGATTGGCTCAATGAAACAACTTGTATTCTAGTAGCCAGCTGAGGATCATTACATAAGCAGCTTATGCCCCAGAGTATTAGAAATGTAGGGCTCACCTCTGCTTCATCCCCCTCGCAGGCCTCATTGGCATCTGCACTCCCACTGCCTTCATTACTCTCCTCTGCTGCTTCTGCCATCCCTCCGTCACCATCTTCATCATCTTCATCTTCTGCATCATCATCTTCATACTGCACAAAGAAGGCAGGTTAATATATGCTGCTAATTACATAGTTTCTGCTTCTCTGAAAAACAGACTGACCTGTCCGGTCTCCTCCTGCTCCTCCTCTTCCTCCTCAGTGCCGCTATCAGTCTCTATGACGATGACGTCATGCTTATACTCCTCGGAAGAGTCCTGTCCGCTGATTTGAGACTCGGAGGGTTGGGACTCGCTCACCTGATCCATCGGGACAGACTGAGACAAAGATTCTTCATCTCCCTCTCCTAACACAGGATATGCTTCCTGTGAGAGATGAAGAGACACGATCAGTGCACTGCTTGTTTGGCGTTGGGTTGTGGTTATACTGTTATTAAACGATTATTAATTGTCATTACCTCACTGGCATCAGGAGGTTGCTGGCCTTCTCCTGGAGCTTCACCCATAGCATCATTACTCTCCTCAGTGCCGGAAGCATCCTGTAAAAAGAATTATGGGTAATTAAAAATGGGGCTTTTCCACATCTTTTTATCAGAATGCCTTCATTGCCTTCAGTAGCCGTTCAGTTTCCATCCAAAGTCGCAAATTTAACTTTTATGCACAAATCGCATTTGCGAATAAGCACAATTTCCATCCAATGAGTCAAAGAGAACAAAATCGTCACTTCTTGATAAAGTGCCAATAAACATCAAGAAGAGTAGGGGAAGCCACTAAATATAATAATATTCTTATATAATAAATTATTTGCACCTCAGAACAAGCAGACAAAACACAATAAATGTGGTAAATGCTTTCTGAGGTGAATGCTTGCTGTTAGGGAACGCAGTTATATAAGACAGTTCTGGGAGGCAATTATTCAGAAATACTTTGATGATAGACTTAGCTTGGCCATTTAAGAATGACCATAACATTTCAGATGCTGTGCAACGAGATCGTTCTGCTAGCTAGTCAGGTTAGGCCATCCCATAGCACAACGTAAACATTTTTTGATCCGCATAGACAAATTTACTCACAAATTGCATTTCCATATCTTATTATTCACATTAACTTTTTCACACAAGTCAAAAATCACCTCAAGTGAGCGTAAAATCTTTTTTTTTTTTTCCCTGAATTTTGGCGTTACCTATGGAAGCCCGTTTCGCCACTGAATAAAAAATAAAAAAGGTAATTGCGACTTTTCATCTCACAATTCTGACTTTTTTTTCCTCCAATTTCGAATTTACATCTCGCAAGTCTGACTTTATTTCTCAGAATTGTCATATAAATCCACAATTCTGTTTTTTTCCCCAGAACTGTGAAATATAATGCGGTACTTCAAAATGCAAAAAAATAAAACTATATTGTACCTGATATATAACTACTCAATGTGAGTGAATGCAATTTTTTTTCCCCAAAAGTTCATTGCAACATTTGTTCTATAAAAAAAAAATTGAGAAACTATTTGAAATTAAAAACTGTACATGAACTATAGCAAAATCACTATATATAAAACAAATCTTGAGAATTTTTATTTAAATCACTATTATATGATGTTAAGATTAAAGTCTAAGATTAAAAGAATTACCAGCATTTAAACCTACATACTCATTTCTATCAAAAATGGAATTTTTTTCAAACAAAATACATCAATTTTAGTTTATTATATAAATTTTAATATATAAAGTTTAGTTGATTTAGTTTTACATTTTATCTCAATAATGATGAACAAATAGATTTATAAATAGGTTAATCAATAGCACAAGAGTAAAATGTGAACTTTTTCCAAACCCTCATTAATTTTTTTTTTTTTTTTTTTTTTTTTTTTTTTTAATCTTTAATATCTTTAGACATATTTATTAATAAATAACTCAGGCCACTCCCACAAGATGACAGCTGCACATGTACATACACTGCTCACCTCCAGGCCCATTTTTCTTATGATGCGGAGCTTCTTAGTGATGGGTGGATGTGTTGGGTCATCCTGTGTGGTGTCGGTCACCTCCGTGGAGCTCTCCTGCTCCTCCTCTCGCACTCGCTTGGGCACAGATGAGCCTGCTGTTGCCGACACTGACAGAAGAATGACACGTTAGTCAGAAATCTCATTAAAAAAAGTGGTTGGGGGAAAAACAAAAAAATAAAAAATAAAATAAATAAATACATTAAAAAGTAAATAATTTTTTTTTTTTTTTAATATTTATTACATCTCACATTGGTGCATGTAAAATATCACAGTATACTACAATATACTATTTTTTTCCCCCAACATATAAATGGGTCTTTTATTATTTATTATAATAGTTAGGCTAGTTAACATTATTTCAGACCTCAACTCATTTAAATGTTTTCTATTAAATAAAATAAATCAAGTAAAGCAAGAGTAAGAACATGTACAAGTGTGTTTGATCCTATGTCAACTATAAATGTTTGCATTTTCTTCATGGTTCTTTGTACCTGTACCAAAGACAGCAGTGGAAGTGGACGGCCTCTCCATCTGTGAGCTATGTACTGCCTCCATAATGGTTGTTGCTGGCTCCTGAGTGGTCTGCTGCTGAGTGGGCTGGACGAAAGCGGTGGCTTGGCTCTGCTGAAGGCTGAGGATTGGCTGTGTGGTCTGTATGTTAGGGCTGGTGGAGCGCACTGAGCCGCTGGTGCTGCCGAAGACAGTCACGTGCTCCATTGGACCCTCTGTGGACTGGAGAGCTGATGGAACAAATCAAGGAAAACTTATAACTTACAATTTACACTAATATACATCCTATCAGATGTCAAAGCCTGATCTCCACCCATACCTTCCTGCGTTTCCACCTGTGTGGTGGGCATGACTGTGGCTGTGGGAGTAGGTGTGGTCACAGGAGCGGGTGTTATCATTGGACGGATGCTTGCCCTAGGGGTGGACTTGCTCCCTGCGATTGGTGATGGCTTGCTGGGAGCGGCAGCTACTGGTGTGGGCTTGATGTTAGCAGTGGGCGGCTCAGATGTACTGGCACTGGAAACAGGTTATAGAGAGAAACGGTTTAACACAGCTAGAATAAAAGATGCGTGGAAATAGAAAATAGCTTACTTTCATGGTGCAAATGAGGTAGATATGAACCATTACCTTCCTCTGTCAGTAGCAGGTGTGGGTTTGAGAGTGATCTGGCGAGCATCTGATGACCTCTGTGCCTCCTGAACCTGGAAAAGATCACAAGTACATAGATCAATATTGAGGACATTATATTAAATCCTTTAATTCAGTAAATAAAGCACAGAAAGTCTCTTGTCAGATATATAAAACCCATAAAAGCAAATAAGGACACATAATATTCGTACACAACACATAGTACTTGTACATGCATTGGCCAGACAACATATGGGCAGTATGTGCCTCATTTGTGGCGCTGTACCTTGCTCTGGCCAGGCTCCTGAGCTTCATCTTTCTGATCTCCGTGTCTCTCCTGTTGCTCACGGAGTTCCCTCAGCTCTCTCTCCTGTCGGCTCAAACGACCTTCATACTGGGACTTGAGCGCACTCATCCTCACCTCCAGCTCCTCTCTCTGCTGCTTCAGCTCCTCATTTTCTTTCGCCAGCTGCTCCTTTGCACCTAAAACACATGGATTTAGTGGACGTAGTGATGTAAGGATGCAGTGATGTAAGGATGTAGGACATAACTAAAGGCCAACACCCTCAAAACCATGATGTGCTACTTGATAGGGAGCGGTATGTGGCATTAAAGGATTAGTTCACTCCTGAATTAAAATTTCCTGATCATTTACTCACCCGCTGTATCATCCAAGATGTTCATGTCTTTCTTCAGTCTAAAAAAAAATAAGGTTTTTCAAAATGCAATTTCAATGCTGCTTCAAAAGGCTCTACATGATCCCAGCGGGGGAATAAGGACCTTGTCTAGCAAAACAATCAGTCATTTTCTTCATGCAAAACAGAAATGCATATACTTTTTAATCACAAATGCTCATCTTGCACTAGCTCTACGATGCACACCCATGACTTCATGCAATACATAATTACGTTGGAACGGTAGAGCGTGGTTAGTTCTTTGTCCATGTACTGTGGTTCAGAATAGTAGGATAGGGCGAAAAACGCATTTTTCCGTCCAAATTCAAAATCATCCAACATCATTGCACCTTTTTTTTTTGTTGCAAAGGACTTTCATTGCACGTTTGCCTTATAAACACTGAGATGGTACTGTCACCTACGTCACACTTGACCCTTCCCAACATGTTTACGTAATGCGTGAAGAAGTGGACACAGTCTAGTGCAGTGGTTCTCAACTCCGGTCTTCAGGGCCCACTGCTCTGTATCTGTTTCTGAATCTGACACACTCAGTTCAGTTCATGAATCTTTCTCTTCTAACGAGCTGATGATCTGAATCAGGTGCGTTAAATGAGGGGAACATACAAAATGTGCAGTGGGCCCCGAGGACTGGAGTTGAGAACAACTGGTCTAGTGCAAGACGTTAAAACGTTTGCGGTTAAAAAGTATATAAATGTGTTTTTTTTTTTTTTTTTTTTTAGAAAATGTCTGATCGTTTTGCTAGAAAATACCTTTATTCCTTGGCTGGGATTGTGTAGAGCCTTTTAAAGCTGCACTGAAACTGCAATTTGGACCTTTAACCCGTTAATCCCCATTGAAGACCACTATATTGGAGAAAAACCCTGGAATGTTTTCCTCAAAAACCTTTTTTTGACTGAAGAAAGGCATAAACATCTTGGGTGACATTGGGGTGAGTAAATAATCAGGAAATTTTAATTCTGGAGTGAACTAATTCATGAAGTGCAAGGACATTTGAAAAAACAAAACAAAACAAAAAAAAAAACAGCAGGATTCATTTTTCTTGTCACATGTTCTGGTTTACTAACTATTGAGCTGGTTGATCTTCTGCTTGGCACCCATGAAGGCTTTCTTGGTCTTCTCCTCTTTATCAGCGATCTGCTGTCGGAGCTGCTCCTCCAGGTTACTCTTCTCCTGTAGCTCTGCTCTCAGTCGGCTGAGCTCTGGCTGCAACTGTGCCAGCTGCTCCTGCAGGTTCTTCACCTCGGCTTCACGCTCCTGCACCGTCTGCACACACAAACATCACATATGTTTTGAATGCAATGCTGACAGTCTCAGTGAGTTTGTTCACTTCATCACTTTTATGAAGTCGTCAAACACTTCAGAGAACAGAAAAAACCTCTTTAAACTCTTTTCCAAAAAAGCCCACTAAAGCCCAACAAAACATTCATCTCACTCCATCAAACTAACTTCACACTTCACTGTCTCAAAAGTTAATGAACAAAAAACACTGTTACTCTCTCACTTCCTAGATTAAACGCTTTTATTACAGTTATATAAAGTGAGCCATACCAGAGAAGGCAATGTTTATGATTGTGTTCTGTGTACTTTTACAGCTCAAAACCGGACGTCACACTGCTCTGAGGGATTATACAACTGAAGCTCTGTAAAAGCAATTATTGTGAGGAAGGATTATTTGTTTGATTTGTATGTTAAAGTTTACTCTAAGGCAGATGTAAAAACACAAAAATTAAAGACTTAATTTAGGCTTTTATTCACATGTGGTCATTCTATAATTAGGGGTACATTTAGAATTTGACGATGTGAAGAAAAAAAGTTTTTCTTTTTCCCAAAAACCCAAACATGACCTTACAATCTATATTGTATAAAGCGCTATATAAATAAAGGTGATCTGTAAGAATACATGCATACATACTGTCCACCATGTTACCTTTACTGGGTAACACAGTTGACAAGTAACTTCGTTGACATTTTTAGTGTTTTAGGCCTATATATAGGCCGATATTTTCATAAACAAAACATAAGTTTTAGTTAAATTGCCTTGTTAAAATTTGCAGCAATAATACTTGTGTAACACTGTTGACAGTCAATTAATCCACTCTTGACAGGTTTGCTTGTTTAACCAATATTAGGGAAAAGAGAGAGAACATAACTTCTAGTGTTTCATCCATGTGCTTCTAGAGGAAATATCATCATACTGTGAAAATTATGCGAGAATGGGACACACCATTCCTTTCTGAGGGGAGGTTTTCTAGTGGGTACCTAGTTGACAATGGTTTTTCGGACACAACTAACACAAGTTATATCGCAATAAACACTTATTATTTTTGAAGCGCACACCCAAATGTCTTGATAACCTAATCTAACTGAAGGCAAAACTATGAAATTCATTTATATTTGAGGTAATTTTCATGCTTAAATTCAGAGTAGAATGAGCAACTTTACAAAATCGGACAGCTAAATAGCAGGGTTGTATGTGATATGAACATTTTTGAACAAAAGATATGGCTTTTTCAACATACAGTGTGATTTGGAAAAATATAATTGTGTACTAGAAAATTAAGCATCTGGGCTTTATATTGATGAAAATATATTAAAAAAAAATATACTTCACGGACATGAGATTTACCCAATTATAGAATGACCCATATACAACATGATCAACATACATGTATGTCAAATATGGTAAACAGAAGCTCAAACCAATGAGCATGTTTCAGCTTCCGCAAGAACAAGTGAGGTTTGTTCATGGTTGATCTTAAGGGTTTGGAACAAGCTCACTTGTGCTCATGTACTTGCACAGCATGAATGAAAGATAATTACTGCTTGATCCAGTAGAGGGCTCCATGAAAGAATAATCTCACATAATCGTTTGTCCCACCTGCGGGGAGACTTGTTTGTCAGAGCAGCACACTAAACCATAAATAAATACCTTCTGTATGCTGTCCAGCTGAGTTTCCAGTTCTGAGGTTCTGTTCTGTGTCTGACTCAGTGAGCTCTTCAGGTTTTGAATCTCCTGCACTGAAGCCTGACGGTCTTCCTGCTCCTGTGCTGGCTTAGAAGCCGCCTCTGCCACCATCTATCAGAGAGATATGACAAAGTCATATTAATTCAGGACCTTTTCATTGGTTAAATAGGTAAAAATGTAAAAAAAGGAGAACCACCATACGTTACAATGTACCTTATCATGCTGTTCTTTGAGCTCTTCATACTGGGTTTTGTAGCGACGGCCGATCTTCTTGACCTGTGTGATGGTTTTGAGTTTCTCCTGGATGTCCATGGTCTTTGCCTCCAGCTCCTTCTTCAGATTGTCTCTTTCAGTGGTGACCTTCCCTAGGCTATCCTGCAGGTTCTGCACCTGGCTTTGAGCTGTGGTGATTGAAGCTTGGCTCCTGTTTGGTAGGCAATCAAGATTGCTCTATTAAAAACTCTTGCAGAAAACAAAAATTCTCACATTTTAAAAGTTAAATCATTCAAACTGCACACTGACCTGGCCACCTCATTCTTGAGTTTCCCCGTCTCCTCTATGAGCTGCTGGATGCGTTTGATATGGGCTTCCCTCTCAGAATGAAGCTTCTTACTTTCCTCCTGATCGCTGTCCTTCTGCTGACTAAGAAGTTGCTGCACGAACAATTAAATCAGAGTTAGATACAGAGAATCACACTACTAGTCAAGTTTAAACACATCTGACTGAATTAAACTGACTGAACATACTAGTGCTTAATATAAGATTCTATGTGTTACATTCAATGTACAGAATTTCATGCATGAGCAGAGAGATCCTGATACCTGTATGCGAGTTTTCAAGCGCTTGACGTCCTCCTCCAGGAGCCTTTTCTCAGCCTGTAACATGCCACTCTTCTCACTAAGCTCACCATTGGCGTCCTGCAGGGGCTTGATGTCTGCTTCCAGCTTACGCATCTATAACATCATATGACAATCAACTTCATATATACACAGTGCTATACTTTTTAAAAAAAAACTAGTTAAGCAAATAAATTTACATTGCCGCTCAAAAGTTTAGGAACAGTAAGATTTTGTAAGTTTTAAGTAAGTTTTTGAAAGAAGTTTCTTATCCTTATCAAGGCTGCATTTATTTGAACAAAAATAAAGTAATATTGTGAAATTTTATTACAATGTAATAATGTTTTTTCTATTTTAACGTACATTAAAATCTAATGTATTCCTGTGATTAAAGCTGATTCAGCATCATTACTCCAGTGTCACATGATCCTTTAGAACTCATTATAATATGCTGATTATTATCAGCACTGGAAACAGTTGTGCTGCTTAATATTTTTTGGGAATCTGTGATATTTTTAGGATTTTTACTATTTTTAGGATTTTTAACTTAAAGTTACAAAGAACAGCAATTATTTCAAATAGAAATATTTTCTAACAATATACACTACTATTTAAAAGTTTGGGACTAGTACTTTTCTTTTTTTTGAAAGAAATTAACACTTTTATTCAGCAAGGATGTGTTAAACTGATAAAAAGTGATAGCAAAGACTTATTATTATATTGTTTGGAAAGATTTATATTTTGAATAAAGGCTGTTCTTTTTAACTTTTTATTTAAAGAATCCTGAAAAAAAAAAAAAAAAAATATTGGCAGCACAACTGTTGGATTGGAGTAATGGCTGCTGAAAATTCAGCTTTGCATCACAGGAATAAATTATATTTGAAAGTATATTAAAATAGAAACCATTATTTATTACTGTAATAACATTTCACAATATATTTTTGTTCTCCTACTGACACACTACAGCAAAAGATAGAAATAACTTTTATGTATATATACATAAAAGTTATTTCTATCTTTTGCTGTAGTGTGTCAGTAGGAAACATCAGTTTACATTTCACCTGCAAAGCTACCTGAAAAACTGTGCACAAGTGCACATAGGGCAAAAGCTGCTTTAAAGCAAAGGATGGTCACATCAAATGCTGATTTATTTTAGTTAATAGAAGCTCATTGATAAAGAAAATCTATTTATGACATTGTTTTTGACAGCATCCTCATTTTATGTGCCTAACTGCCTAAAACATTTTAACAGTACTGTAGTTTTGTAGGTATAGGTCTCTTAAAGCATCTTGGAGATGTTGCCATAGTTCTTCTGGATTTAGTCTGTCTCTGTTTTTGCTGTTTCTTAAGACAGACTGGACTGAATGGTGGAGAGATCAGATCTCTGTTTGCACGAGGAGTCTGACAACAGCCTGTGCTCCACACAAAAATCTCACTGGATTATTATAATTAATAATTGTATGTATATGTATATGTATACGTATACATATACATATATATATATATATATATATATATACACATACAATTATTAATTATAATAATCCAGTGAGATTTTTGTATGGACCACAGGCTGTTGTCAGACTCCTCGTGTGTGTGTATGTGTGTGTATATATATGTATATATATACACATATATATACACACACATATATATACACACATATACACATATATACATATATAAATATATATATAAATGTATGTGTGTATGTATGTATGTATGTATGTGTGTATGTATGTATATGTGTATATACATACACACACACACACACACATATGTACACACACATACATACACACATACATACACACATATACATATACATATATATATATACATATACATATATATATATACATATACATATATACATATACATATACATATACATACATATACATATATATACATATATATACATACACACACACACATATACACACATGCTGCTGTCTATACAGGGTCAGAAAGCTCTCAGATAATAACTTAATTTGTGTTCCGAAGATGAACAAATGTTTTATGGGTTTGGAACGACATGAAGGTGAGTGATTAATGACAGGGTTTTTTTTGGGTGAATTATCCCTTAAGATGATGCACATGGTGTGCTCTTGAAGTCTTACCTTTGCTTGAGTCTGTTGTAGTTCATGCTCCAGTCTGTTCTTCTCATTCTTTAGCATCTTGTTGGTCTCAGTCAGAGCACTCATGCTCTCCATTCGCTTCATCATGTCTTCCTGCTGTGCCAAGGTCTTCGTTGTAACCTGCAGATTTGAGATGTTAACTGATTGCAAGACATTTGATATTTCTCAAAATCAGATCAAGTTAGGTAAAGCGTTAAACATCTTGATCTCTTATCAAACCTAAACATGCAGAAGCAACAAAATCTATAAATAAACTGAAAAATTTATAGTATGAAACAAACAATGAATAAACAAATAAACACAAACGGTAACACTTTACCATAAGGTTCATTAGTTAGTTAGTTAACTACTTTAGTTATTGTGAACTAAGAATGAATATACTTCAATACTTTTATAGTATTTATGAATCTTAATTAATTGAATGTTAATTGCAACATTTACTAATGCATTAAAATCAAAAGTTGTGTTTGTTAACATTAGTTAATGCACTGTGAACTAACATGAACAAACAATGAACGCCTATTTTTATTAACTAAGATTAATTAACAAAGATTAATAACATAATAAATGTATTGTTCCTTTTTTTGCTCATGTTAGCTAATACATTAAAATGTTAACAAATGTCACATTATTGAAAAAGGTTCTAAAATAAATAAATATAAACACTGTGGGTCTAATTAAAAGCATATGCAGATAGTTTGGGAAAACAGCCTAAAAACTTTTTAGGACCTGTAGCTTTTCTCTTTCTGCATTCAGGCTGTCCTGTAGTTCCTTTAGCTCTCCCTCCAGGTACTCCATGCGCTGCTTATAGCGCAGAGTCTCAACCTCCGCCACTTCTAGGCGAGTCTCAGCTATCTCCTTCTCTCGCCGTACAAACCTGTTGACAAACAAAGGCCACATCACTACTACCCCTTTCTTGTACAGTATTGTAATGCATTTTAACAGCATGTCATTCTTTGAAAGGGTTGCTCTAATGAAAGGATTTACCTAAGAATGTCCAGAATCTGCTCATGAGATTTGCCCTCCTCGTTCAGAGAGATGTTCAGACTGCTCTCTCCAGCAGTCTGCTGCTGGGTGGAGGTGGTTATCTTGCTGCTCAGGTTCTCCATCTGCTCATGGAGCATGGTGTTCTGCTTCTGCAGCTCCTCAGTTCTCTTCTGCTCTTTAGAAAGATCTTCCTGTAGAGAAACAATGTAGAAAAAAATAATTTACTTTCATCATTTAGTGAAGTCATTTCAAATCTGTATGAGTTTTTGTTCTGTGGGACACAAAATAAAATATTTCGACTTTTGAATGTTGATAACTAAACAGCCTCAGTTCCAAATGACTTCCATTGTATGGACAAAAGTCGATGGGGACTAAAACTATTCCTCAATGTTTTTGGAGTTTTTACAGAAAAAAAGAAATGCATACATGTATTTTATTTATGGTGATCCCTAAGGCTCTCTAACATCTTTAGGCATCAGCCAACCACAAGACTTTACCTTCAGTCTCTTTTCTTGCTGTTCCCAGTCCATGCGGCCCTGACGCAGCTCAGATGCTGCTTTCTGAGCCTTCTCCTCAAGCTGCTTCATGGTCTGTGCTGACTGCTGTCCCTGTTTCTTGGCGGCCTGAAGGGCTTCCACATCTGCAGCATGCAGCATGAGCTCTCGCTCGTATTTGTTCTGAGCCTCTGCAGCCAGCTTACCCTGGGTCCCGAAATGAGAGACAGGTAAGTAAACATCCAAGAAACCTAGTGGGTAGTTGTGTGAAAAAACAATTCCCCCACCTGTAGTTTGCTGTCTTGTGTAGCTCTCTGCTCCTGGGCCACCGCTTCCACAGCTCTCTGGAGGGCATCCTGCAGCTCTGTCTGCATGTCTGTCATGCTCCTTTTCAGCTCCTTCACCTAAACAAATGGTTTCAATCTTTAGAACTTTCCTATTCAGAATAGCTATAAAAAAAAATTGTCATCCATGTGAGTTCTATACCCGTTCTTCAATGCTCTCCACAGCTTTCATCTTCTCCTCCTGGAGCTCCAGCTTTTCCTTTTCTGCTTCCACCAGCCGGGCTTCCAGCTGCTGGTTCAACTCCCGTGCTGTCTTCAGTTGGCTCTCAGTGGAGGTCCGTGCCTGCTCAGCCAACTATGAGTGAAACACAACACACATATGTTTTGTACCATCACTACTTAGGACTGCTGCAGCAGTGTTTTTTCACACCTCCAATTTGAAAAGGGTTCCAAAAAGCGGCATGGTCTACTGTGATAAAGTGGGTGGGTAATGTGTGGAAAGAAGAAAGGGTTGGCATAAAAAGGGGAGTGTCATCAAACGCATAAAGACAGCTAAATAACACACTGGTATTGCAGTTGCAAACAGAGCCCTGCATTTCAGCCAGGGCCCAACAGACCCCGACTTTTTTTGGCCCCGGGCTTTGGGCCAATTTTCATGTCATAGTTCAGATGCCGACCGGGCATCGGGCCTCTTATGTTTTTTGCAGCGCTGGTGGAAAAAACACGAGACCAGACTACCGCAACTGTCAAAAGTGGCTCGGACAGTGTTTAGTGCCGCCAGGAGCAGCGAGCGCGACTTCAGCGGGAAATTTAGCTTATTGCATCAAGTGCATGCACCAGGCTAAATCTTGCCACAAAGCACCTGCAAAAGTAATTGCCATGAATGTGTGGGGAGAAATAGTAAGGAGGTATTTGAATTATTTTTTTTTTTTTTTTTTTTTTTTTTTTCAATAAACTAGTGTTTTCTGAGTCAGTGTAGCAAGGATGAAGTTGGCGATCCGGACTCACCATCTCCTCACTGGAACTGCCTTTAGAAAGAAATGCATCTTTACGGATTAGCTACATAAAAGCTTTTGTTTTTAATTTGTTTTATTTCGTTAAGTAGTAATTTAAAGCTTTCTACATATACATTTATCATGTTTGTGATGCATGTATTCGCTGAGTTTCGGTTCATTTTGAGACGGCAGAAAGCGCATCATGTTTGTTTACTTTATTTTCTAAAAGCACAACGTTCTATTGATATTGTGAGAACACACATAAAAGTAGACCCTTTACAGTTCCGAATGATGTATTACTTTTAACATTTTTGAGTAAAAATGGCAGCACATTTTAAATTGTTTCCACTGAAAAATGCAAGTGATCACGCTGGTGCCTCCAAGTCCTGCAAAGTGCACTTTAGCCTCCACTCTCCGCACAAACAATTGGATATGCGCCTAACAGCGCACATTTATCTAGGTTTAACGTTTAAACTCACATTGTCATATGCTTGAACTGTTTTATATGTATAGATTTTAATTTAGGCGTCGTGGTGATTTGAGAAAATTTATCAAACATAGACTGATAAACTCTGCCGCTGGCCGCTTGGTCGTTACTTTAAAACACAAAAACTTATATTCCCAACAAACAGAGACGTCTGTCCGACACAGATCATGTCTGTTTTGCATTGGTCAGTCCAGGACCATATCTGCACATCTACAGGACATGAAAATAGTCACCAAAAATGGAAAACCAACCGTCTGCACCCAAGCTTCAGCTCTGGTCGCATCATAGGGAAACGCACACAATACATTTTTTGTTGTCGCACTGAGGATACACGCACTTATGTTGAGACATGTCTCTGAATGACACTGAGAGAAGAAGCGGTACCATCTTAATACAGCAGATATTTTTTATGCATACTTCAGCGCAGTGATTGGGTTGAACAAGCTCTTTCTTACTAATAAATGCAGAAAAGCACTCAGAAACGAGTGACATAGAAACTTTTCAACCTGGAAGAACGAAATTGCTCCGAAAAATGAAAAAAATAACCAATTTCCACTTTTTGATAACATTTCTGAGTGCTATTAGTGTTTTCACTGAAATGCAGTCTGTACATATCTGTTCAAATCTCAATGCACATGAATACCTGCTTCTCTTTGTTTACAGACTCCTCCAAGCTGAGTACCATGGACCTGTACTGCTCTACATTGGTGGTGGTGTTCTTCAAACGCTCCTTTAGATCTGAGTTCTGTTCCTCAGCCTGCTGTAGACGTGCACGGAGCTCATCCACTTCTTGTTGAGAAACACCAGGAGCTGAAACGGCACATGTGACCTTGAAATACACTGCACCGGAAAATTTAACACTCACAATTTCATCTAACTTCTATGTTTACCTCTGGGTAATGTCCTGACAGGCTGCTTAGGCACTGTGCTCTGGTTCTCGTTGTTGTTCAGTTGCTGTCTCATGGAGGTGACCTGCTGTTCAGCAGTTCTTAGCAGCTCTTTAGTCTTCTGATGTAGTGCTGTCTGTGTCTCCAACTGCTTCTTAGCTTCCAGCAGCTGAGTCTAGTCAATAGAAATGAGTGAAATTAGTCTTTCATGTGTAGATATTTCCACCAACTAGTTGACAAATGTTAATCATCATACTAAGCTTACATCTTGGTTGCGTTCCAATGCATGTCTCTGTTCCACTTCCTGTTCCAGCTTCTTCTTAAGCTGCACAATCTCTTTCTCCAGACGTTGAATCTGGTTATTGTAGCGCTGCTTGGTCTCTGTCTCAGAGCGCTCCATGGTAAGCTGTGACATAAGAAAGTTAATAGGAAAAAGGCCAAAAGGTACGAGTGCTTTGACAAAGTTGGTTGGGATATGCGACAAACTGTACCTGAATGGATTTGAGGTTGGTAAGCAAGAGATTCTGGCCTCGCTGCTCAGTCAAGACAGACTCTTTCTCCTGAGCCAGTCTGTTCTCCACCTGTTTTAGAATGTCTCGTTCCTTACGGATGTTCTCAAGGCGCACCTGACAGAAAAAGGGAAAAATACAACAATAAAACTGAATACCAGCTGAATAGTTTGCTGATAGTCCATTCAGTTCATTATACTTTTGCTCACCTCAGCCATGGCTAGTTTCTCATTGGCCTCTCTTAGATCTTGAGTCATTGTGTGAATGATTTGCTCATGTCTCTGATGAGTGGCAGTCATCTTTTGATTCTTGTCACGGAGGGTTTCAATCTCTCGTCGAAAGCCATTCACATTTTCCTGAAGCATCTCATAACTGCCATGGACCAATTCAGATTTTGATTAATTCTTTGTAAATGTGAGTTGGAACTTGAATTAACAAATATTTAATGTTTATTTCATCAATTCGATTTGTATTTTGACATTTGGGTTTTAAACCCAGGCATTCTCAAATACAATAACCCAAAAAAATGAAATTTCATTTCATGACCTCTTTTGATCTTGCTTGCATGTTCACATTATAAACACTGGGTCGGTACTTCTGCAGCGATGTAGGATGATTTTGAAGTTGGGGTAGAAAATGAGATGGGAGTTTTTCGACATACCCTGTCTTGACCGCATTGAACCGGAAGAAAACAGTTCACGCAGACTTAGACAAGACGAGCGGTTGAGGTTAAAAAGTATATAAACTGTCAATCTGTTTCGAAAATGACTGATGGTCATGAAAAGACCCTTTCTGGGATCGTTTAGAGTCATTTGAAGCTGCATTTAAACTGCATTTTGGAAGCTCAAACTTGGGGGCACCATTGAAGTCCATTATATGGAGATAATTCCTGATTTTTTTTTTCCCCTCAAGAAACAATTTCTTATTGACTGAAGAAAGACACAAACATCTTGGATGACAAGAGGGTGAGTAAATTATCTGTAAATTTTTGTTCTGGAAGTGGAACTTTAAAGGAACTTCTCCTTTAAAGTGAGCTAAAAACATTAAAATCTTAAATACATATTGCCAGCAAAGTGTGACATTTCAGGCAAGTTGTGCTCACCGTTTGAAGGCGAACTCCAGCTGAGTGGAAAGTTTTGCTTTTTGCGAGTGCAGATCAGACACTTGACCACGAAGTCTCTCAATCTGTTCATTCAAAAGCTTGTCGTTTTCTGCCTTCTCCTTTTTATAAGTTGTAAAGGCATCATTAAGCTATGAGGAAAAAAACATTTAGTTTAATGCTTAATAGTGAATGTCCAAATGAGACTTGTGCTTCAAAGTCATTTATAGGGAATATTTCACTCAACAATGAAAATTGTTATAATTTACTTAAACGCATGTCATTCCATACCTACAAGAACACAAAAAGAGGAGTCTAGCACAATTTTTATGCTGCTCTTTGTTATTCAACAAAAGCATGCAGGCTTGGAAGAAAATTTATTTCATTTTGAACTAACCTCTTAAAAGGAGAGAACTGAAGCTGAACTGAATATGTCTAACCTGTTTAAGTGCTGCTTTAGCCTGAGTCGCCTGGAGAGATTCTGCAGCTCCAGCCCTCAGAGGTGTAGATCTGGTGGCCATAGGTCCTGGCCTGCTGGGAGTGGTGGATTGAGACACAGTCTCTGAACCTGAACACAACCACAAGTAAATGAGTTACTTAAATGAACATTAGGGATAAAAGGCAAAAACAGAGAGGCCATTTTGTCTAAAGCGTAAATATTCACTCTGTGGTGGAAGCTCGACTCCGGCCGTCTGCAACAGGATACGGTACATGTCTCGTTGCCGGCTGGCAGAGTCAGCCAGCTGTTTATGGTGGTTTAGCTGTTCCTTGATCTGCTCCAGCTCCTTCTGAACCTTCTCTAGACTCTGTTCCAACTCTATTTGCCTGAGAGAGCATGTTTGTTTGTTTTTACTGATTTTCATGGTGTTATGGCAGAATAGCAGGGCAACATATGCACTGGGAGATCTTCTCTAAAATGAACACAATGTAAAGTCAGTACCTAGCAGTTTTAGCCTGGTTCTGGTCCCTCTCTCTCTGCTCCTCCAAGTCTCTGATCTGGGCCAGCAGGTTCTGGTTCTGCTGCTGAAGCTCTTTGACGCTGCGGAAAGCCACTTGCCGTGAGCCTTGGACCTCAGAGCTGCTGCTCACAGCTGAGCTCACGTCCTCACGCACCACCTGATTACCACGTGCCTCCTCCACCTCCACCAGCAGCACACGTACCTGAATCATGAAAGAAAGAAAAAAAAGAAAGACCTCAAACCATGTAAATGCATTGCATTACACCAAATACACAAAATAATTGTCCTTTTTAGCAACATCATATGACCCCTGTGTGCGATATTGACAAAAAAATAATAATAATAATATATGAAACACCACTGTGTGTTGCTTGAAAAGACAAAATGCTTCTGGTGTTCTTGTGTTGCAGCTTTGTTGGAAACACTCTTCATTTGAAAAAAAGAGCAGAAACATAATATTGACAACACTGTGACTGAAATGTAACTCACAGTATTAATTTTATAGAACAGTTTAATAAACATTACATTTCTAATCGCGCTGATACTTGAAAAAACAACATACTTGCTTGTGATATTGCTGACTATATTTTATAGACATTAAACTCATTTTTGCCCCAATTTACTGAATTTTAGGGTCATAACTGCATTGTACTTAGCTACATAACAGAGAAAGTGTGCACTCTTAAAGGAATAATTCACCCAAAAACAAATATTCAGTCATTAATTATTTACCCTCATGTTGTTGCAAACTTGTAAAACCTTCGTTCATCTTCAGAACACAAATTAAGATATTTTAGATGAAATTCAAGAGCTATCCGAACCTCTGTAGAAAGCAATGCAAATGACGCGTTCAAGGCCCAGAAAGATACTAAGGACATCATTAAAATAGTTCATGTGACATCAGTGGTATCAACTTTACATTTTATGAAGCTACAAGAATACTTTTTGTGCACAAAGAAAACAAAAATAACTTTATTCAACAAATTCTTCTCTTCCGTGTCAGTCTTCGATGCAGTCTTTGGATTTCATCAAAAATATCATAATTTGTGTTCCAAAGATGAACAAAAATTTGGAACATCACGAAGGCGAGGAATTAATAACAGAATTTACATTTTTAGATGTACTATACTTTTAAGGCACAACAACAATTCCAATATCATTGTAGAAGATACATAATCGTAAACCCCTAAGGGTTACATCTCAGTGTTTATTGTAACAGAAAGACTGTGTGACTTACCTGCTCAGACATGTCTGATAGCTGTCGCTCTGATCTCTGCTTATCTCTCTCTAGGCCTAAAGCTCTCTTATTGGCTTCATCTGTCTCCTTCTGCAACCGATGGACTTCCTGATATGCAAGAGAAGACAAGATTAATGTTATACAGAATCACCATCATGTTCTCTCTCGTCTGTCATCTATCTCAAATACATACAAACCTTCATAGCTTGCTCCAGCTTGGCACAGAGGCTGGTCATGGACTTTTGCATGTTTTCATATTCTTCCCTTTGGCGTTTCAGAATGGGAGCTTTGGTCTCCACCTCCAGAACGATCTCATCCAGAACCTTGTGCACACGCTTGTTCTCCAGTTTCTCAAGGTGCAGCTGGTCTTGTGCCTCCACAAAGGCATTATACAGCTAAAAGCAAATATAGGAAAGTTACACATATTGTAAACAAAATTCTGAATTAGTTTGAGAGAAACGTCTGTCATACCTCCATTAGCTTCATGCCCGGTTTAACAATCTTGGCCACTGCAGCCGCAGTTGGGGAGAGGTTTGTCAGCTCCTCTTCTGTGAGAGCTGGAACGCCTGTTGGAAGTACAGAAATGCAGAATAGAGTCTTGCCATAAACCCATAATGTCAGATCTAGTTACACTGAAAAGATTCTTCAACCTAAAACAAAGACAGGGGTTTTGTGCTCATTACCTCTCCTCTTAAAGTCTGCAAGCCGTGTGTTGGAGTTCTCCAGCTCTTTCTCCAGATGCCTGACCTTCTCGTGTAGATCAGACTCTGCTTTCTCCCTCACACTCTGCAGCTCTGACAGCTTCTTCTCTGTGCCTTTATTGGCTGTTGATGAAGAGGCAGAATATCTGCTTAAAACCACAAAATTTAAACTCAGCACGCAGTGAAGCAATGAGAGAAAATTGGCAAATAACCCCAAAACAAGACAACAGATATGTTCAGAGAAGCATACTACCAATTTACTACGCACAGTATTTTATGCATTATATCCCACTATGCAATGTGCTCAACCTTCCTTTTCCACTGTAATAGTTGAAAAAAAAAATATTTGCTACAATGCTTTCATCTTAACTATTTTTTTATTATGAGAAAGTAAGAGATTAAGTTGAAATTTACACAAAATTAAATAAGATAAATAAATGTAGATAAAATAACAATCGGAGAGATAAATAAATAAAATTGCACTGCATTCAAAGCACACATTATCAGTTCAATGAAGTCCATAGAAACTGAATCCATGATCTTGGTTAACAATAAAAATAAGTGAACAAAATAAATAAATAAGCAACTGAAGCTTTTTTAATTTTTCAAACCTTCCATAGCCTCCTTCAACAGTTTGTTGAGTTCTTCTACAGCTCTGTTCAGTTCAGTGTTCTTGGCTTCAGAGTCTGCTGCTGCATCCTGTTAAGACAAAAGGGTTCAAGATTTAATCGTACCATGCATTAACATTTTATCCAATGCAAGAAATATCAACATTTACTGACCTTGTACAAATTACAGAGTTTGAGGTTAGCATTCAGCTCATTGCGATACTTTTCCTCCATGGAGGCCCGTTGTTCTTTAGCCTGAAAATGGAAGACAAACAACACAACCTTAATTTAATTTCTCTTTCATGTGAAATCCTTAACTAACAAAGAACAGGAAGGTAATAGTGAACCTCTTTGAGCTTGTTCATCAGATCCTCAGTACTCTTCTGCATGTTGTCATTGTTTTTCTTGAGCGTGTTCACTTGGTCCTGAAGTCTGGTCACCTGATTATGACATACAGTATGTAAGATTGCTGGAGATAAGCGATCTAATAAGAAAATAGCTCAACTGATAAATTAGCATCTCACACCTCTTCCTTCTTGCTCTCTAAAGAGCACTTGAGCTCCAGGATCTCTTTGCCTTTGTCTCTGGATACTGTGTACAGCTCATCCGTCTTACTCTTCAGCTCTGCATTCAACCATGTGTTCTGGTTCTGAAGAAGCTCCTTTTCTTGTTCCATGCGCTTCTCTCGATACTGAATGGAAACCTCAGATGACTGAAGTTCATCTAATTTAAGCTGGAGCTCCATCTTGATTGTGTTGGTCTCCACGAGTTTGTCATTGAGACGTTTAAGATCCTCTGTATAATGACGATAAGATGCATTTTAGCAATTACAGATGTTAAAGCATTTCTATTTTAAAATTAAGTACCAACGCAGCTGTACATGCGAGCAATTAATTTGTTTCTGACTAACTGTTTACTTGATTAAAATTAATATTAATTAGTTTACAAACACCTAATGGCTACATTCTACTGTTTTAATTTAATTTACTAATATTTTCACCACCGTTATTTATTTTGTTTTTAATTGATACTTTATTTACATTAGAATGATTTCTGAAGGATCACGTGACACTGAAGACTGAAGTACTGGCTACTGAAACTTCAGCTTTAAGATTTTTTTTTTAAGATTTTGTCTCTTCTGCTCACCAAGCCTGCATTTATTTGATCCAAAGTACAGCAAAAACAATAAGATTTTGAAATATGTTTAGTATTTAAATTAACGGCTTTCTATTTGAATGCATTTTAAAATGTAATTTATTCCTGTGATCAATTCTAAATTTTCAGCATCACTACTTCAGTGCCACATGATCTGTCAGAAATCATTCTAATATGCAGATTTGCAGTTCCAAAAAAAAAAAAATATATATATATATATATATTATTATTATTCTCAATATTTAAAACAGTTGAGCACATTTTTTCAGGATTCTTTGATGAATAGAAATATCCAAAGATCAGCGTTTATCTGAAATAAAAAGCTTTGTAACATTATACACTATACCATTCAAAAGCATGGAATCTTAGGAAATTATAGAAATTTATTTCCTATCCTTGCTAAATAAAATGCTTTTATTTAGCAAGGATGGTTTAAATTGAACAAAAGTGATGATAAAGACATTTATAATGTTACAAAAGATTTCTATTTCAGACAAATGCTGTTCTTCTGAACTTTTTATTCATTAAAAAACTTTCAATCAAATTTCAATATAATAATAATGTTTTCTGAGCAGCAAATCATGAAGGATCATTTGACTGGAGCAATGATGCTAAAAACTCAGCTCCGAAAGTCACAAAAATAAACTACATTTTAAAATACATTCAAATAGAATTTTTTTTTTAAATAGTAAAAATATTTCAAATGTTTACTGTTTTTGCTATACTTTGGTTCAAATAAGTGCAGGCTTGCATAGAAAACTAATAGAAAACTATTTACCTATTTTATTTTTAATATCAATATTTCTGTTTATAGCATATTTTTAACCAAATAAATTCAGTCATGATGAGTATTCTTTTAAAAACATGAAAATCTTTCTGACCTCAAACTCTGTAGTGGTAGTGTATATTCATAATTAACTTCAAAAAGAGAAGTGTTCAAAAGTATAGTAGTTTTTGCTATGATATAGAGAATTATGAAATTTCACATGTATTCACTGATATTTTGGTCCTTAAAATGTTGTCCATTAAAGTACCTCAATCACAAAAAACAGTGCGATAAATAACTCATACCGCTGAGGTTTTCCACTTCTTGAGATTTCTTCTCAAGCAACCGCGAGAGCTCTCTGTTTTCTGCTTCGATTTCATATTTGGCTTTTGGCGGCTTACTCTGAAATGCAAAACATGAAATATTTTCATCATCTTTAACTGCTAAAATATGAAGATCCATATAAAGCATGATAGGTGAGAGACTTGCAGTTACCTCTTGCGTTGTCCCCTGCTCTTCCTCTAAATCTTTCAGCTTCTTAAGTTCCTCGGCTTTAAGAAAGAACAAGCACACTTATGTTATACAGCAACACTGCATCAATAACCCACGTTGTATTAAAAACAGAATAACACACAGTACTTACCAAGGCGGCCGTTCTCTTCCTTAATACTGTGATATTCTTTACTTTGGGACAAGAACTGCTCCTGACTCTCAGCTAGCTTCTTCTCAAGATTAAAGTACTGTTGCTCTGTTCATTCAAAAATATTTAAGGTTTTACTGGGACATTTCATACTGACAGTTCATTTGAAACTTCATGACAAGGCATTTATGATTAATGGAGAGAAATAATAATTGTAAGAACAAATTATCAATAGTTTCAGTATCTAAAGATCTCATAAAGTAAACACAAGTGGACAAAAACGAAACAAACAAGCCTTAACAAAACAATTAACCAGACAACTTGTTCTTTAAAGATTTTGATCAGTATAAATTCATTTTTGATGCCTAAACATGCTGTCTAGTCAGGCAGTACACTAGTGTTTTTAGAAACACTACTGTTGAATGACTCTGGCCCGACTTGCTACCGTTACTCACCGCAGTCTGCTTTATATCGCTCGTGTTGTGATTTCACTGCGTCTATTTCCGTCTGCTGCTCTGACAGAACTTTCTCGAGCTTGTTCTGGATTGCTTTCGGCAGTTTGTTTATCTCGGTTCTTTCCAGCGCTTGCTGAAGAAGTGCCGCCATCACTCCGGCACACTGCGAGAGTTAGCATTAGCGGCTAGCTGACCTTACGTCATATTTGAGCGATGTAAACTCAAGCCGCAAAGCAGCACGGACCTACAGACGTATTGTCCAATCAGGTCTCTTGAACGCAGTAGCGTGTATTTGATGCGACGTTATCACACGTATTGGGTCCAGTGAGAACTCATCAGCTGTCTGAAGAAGTGTGCATGATCTGAAGGTAGGTTTGAAGATTTTCTTTTGCAATATGTTCTGTAACATTGTTCTATTGTATGTTTCCTGAAATATCAGTAATGTATATGTGTTTAAATAAATTTGTCCTTGGAAATGTATTACTTTTTGATTCCATTCATAGTGAGACGTTCAACTGCTTCTGTTCTTTATTTTGGAACTAAGCTGTAGTGACTGCGCGAAATAAAATAATTATAACAATATATTCATTTTTCATACTTCACATTATAATGTGTGATTCCTAAATTTACTTTTAGCATTTAAAACAATTACTTTTATTTGTAAGTGTTTTATTTTGACGAAATGACACAGAATTTTAATATTGTCAATTTATTGTTATTAAAAGGTTGACTAAATACACTTTTTTTCTTTTTCCCTATTATTTACTGTTATTGAGAAGACTGAACACAGATTTAAATGCTCATTTACACGTTACAGGTAATAAAAAGTAATAGTATAATATAATAAAAAATAAATAAATTAATAATAATAATAATAATAATGATAATAAAATTAATCCCCTTAACAATTACTATACCTGTCCAAAGTCAGTCAGTCTGTATTTTTTTCAGTGAAAACATGGTATAAAGGTATTTTAACGTTATTTTGCATCTGTTTCAGAAGTGTAACATACACTACCAGTCAAAAGTTTTTGAACAGTATGATTTTTAATGTTTTTAAAGAAGTCTTTTCTGCTCACCAAGCCTGCATTTATTTGATTCAAAGTACAGCAGAAGCAGTAAAATGTTGAAATATTTGTACTATTTTAAACAGCTGTTTTCTATTTGAATATATTTAAAAATGTAATTTATTTCTGTGATTTCAAAGCTGAATTTTTAGCATCGTTACTCCAGTCACATGATTCTTTAGAAATCATTCTAATATTCTGATTTGGGAAAAAAAATAAATAAAAATAAAACATTATTATTATTATTATTATTATTATTATTATATTGAAAACAGCTGAATAGATTTGTTTTTTTTTTTTTACGAATAATTTCAGAAGAACAGCATTTGTAACATTATAAATGTCTTTATCATCACCTTTGATCAATTTAAAGTATCTTTGATGAACAAAAGTATTACTTTCTATAATTTCTTATATGCTAATCTTTGGAATTGTAAATAATAATAATAATAATAATAATTGTTTCTTGAACAACAAATCAGCCTATTAGAATGATTTCCGAAGGATCATGTGACGATAGTGATGCTAAAAAAATTTAGTTTTTATCACTGGAATAAATTACATTTTAAAACAGTGGGGGAAAATATTATTTGATCCCCTGCTGATTTTGTATCTTTGCCCACTGACAAAGAAATGATCAGTCTATAATTTTAATGGAAGGTTTATTTGAACAGTGAGAGAATGCATTTCAAAAAAGTTATAAATTGATTTGCATTTTAATGAATGAAGTAAGTATTTGATCCCCTATTAATCAGCAAGATTTCTGGCTCTCAGATGTCTTTTATACAGGTACGTTTTTGTAGATTGTAGACCTACACAAGGCTAAATGGGCTACAAGACCATCACCAAGCAGCTTGGTGAGAAGGTGACAACAGTTGGTGCGATTATTCACAAATGGAAGAAACGCAAAATAACTGTCATTCTCTCTTAATCTGGGGCTCCATCAAGATCTCACCTCGTGGTCAGTGATCATGAGAATGGTGAGGAATCAGCCCAGAATCACACGGGAGGATTTTGTCAATGATCTCAAAGCAGCTGGGACCATAGTCACCAAGAAAACAATTGGTAACACACTTCGTCTTGAAGGACTGAAATCCTGCAGCACCCGCAAGGTCCCCCTGCTTAAGAAAGCACATGTACATGCCCGTCTGAAGTTTGCCAATGAACATCTGAATGATTCCGAGAAGAACTGGGTGAAAGTGTTGTGGTGCATGACAGTGACCCAAAATACATGGCCAAGGCAACAAAACACTGTTGAAGGTTCAAGTTGCCAAATATCAGCCTCAAAACCTTAATGATTAGAAAGAATCTGCAAAGAGGAGTGGGACAAAATCCCTCCTGAGATGTGTGCAAACCTGGTGGCCAACTACAGGAAAGGTCTGGCCTCTATGATTGACTACAAGGGTTTTGCCACCAAGTACAAAGTCACGTTTTGCAAAGGTGTCAAATACTTGTTTCACTCATTAAATGCAAATCAATTTCTAACTTTTTTGAAATGCGTTTATGATTTTTTTTTTGTTGTTGTTGTTCTGTCTCTCACTGTTCAAATAAACCTACCATTAAAATTATAGACTGATCGTCTCTTTGTCAGTGGGCAAACATACAAAATCAGCAGGGAATCAAATAATTCCCCCCCCCCACTGTGTTCAAATAGAAAACAGTTGTCTTAAATAGTAAAAATATTTCAAATGTTTACTGTTTTGCTGTATTTTGGATCAAATAAATGCAGGCTTGGTGAGCAGTAAAGACTAAAACATTAAAAATCTTTTGAGTGGTAATGTATGTTTGGTAGTTTATTGCAGTTGCAAGCAGGTTATATGAGACAATATTGATTTTTTTAAATTATTTTTTTCTTTTGTTTGTTTAGAGGCAAAATGGGTAGGAGTTACTTTGTAGATGAAGCTGTGGAAGAATATCTTGGTGGGCTTCAGGCAGCTCCTGGATCCTGTGTGACTGGACTCCTGGCTGGTCAAGTAAGGAAACTAAACTCATGTCATAATCCCAGTATACACAACTATTTTTTTTTCTATATTTCTAACCTTTTGCTTTTCACAGTCTTCTCCACAGAGAGATTTTGTAGTGCTGGCTGTGCAGACTCCTCACAGGGAGAATGAGGGGCAACCGAAGTCTTCGAAAGGGGTCAGCCCACTGGATGACATTGATGTGGAGTGGGTCACAGAACATGCCAAGCAGGTGATTACCCTGATGTCATGTAATTTGCACGGGGGCTTTGAAATGTTTTACTCGCAAGTTGTACAGATTTTTTGACTTTCCCTACTTTAGGTGTCCCGCATGTTACCAGGAGGTCTTTGTATTCTTGGCCTGTTTTTAGTAACCCCACCTGAACTCTCCAAAGATGCCCAAAATACATTTAAAAGGGTATGGTCTTTGATGTTTTTTTTTTGTTTTTTTTTAATCTTCTGATTTGTTTATTTGTTAGAATAAACTCCATATTATTAATTTTATGTAATCAAAATAATTTTGTATTATATTAATTGTATTTTTGTTCAATAATTTAACACATTTTAATTAGAATTTATTATACTAGTAATTTAGAAATTGACTGGACCACATTTTAGCTTGTTTTATTAAAGATGATTTAGTAGGCCAACATCACTCAGTCTGTGCGTTTGTCTTTACATAGCTCATATTTGCCGTGGATAAATACATAACTAAGGGAAGATTGTGGGAATTGTCAGAGGATGATGTGACTGATCGTGTCACCCTGCATATCTGCTCCAAAACAAAGAAGTATCCTATATACTATCTTCAGCTATTACCCTACATAATTATATACTCTGTGATCTAAAAGCAACATTCTGTATGAATAACCACACAAGTTTGCCCAATCCTTGACTTAAAATGTACAGAACTGTCTGCAAAACATTTGATGTAAAAGATCCAAAGGTAAGAGACACTTATTGGTCTTAAAACGTGGAATTGTGTGGCAGATAGTATTGTATTCAGCTGTGTTTTGTGCTTTCAAATTTATAGAGTTCGGCCAAACCAGCAGACTGGAAGTATCAGACAGGTGTTTCATCATCCTGGCCCATGTTGACCTGCTCTGTTAAGGTGGACCTGCAGATCCCTGTGACAGGATCTTCTTCTGATAACACAGACAAGTCCATGAAGGTGACAAGTTAGTGTTTTACTCGTGAAGGATTTTCTAAAGAATAAAGAATGTACATTTGAAAATGAGGAGAGTAGGTTGCTAGGTCGTGAATTTAATCTTCATTTGCCTCCCTTGTCCAGGATGGTCTTAAGAGGTGGGCTAAACAAATTGAGGCTGCTTACTGTCTCATAAATGGCAGACAGGCATTAGATGACTCTGAACTCATAACAGGACAGGTAAAAAATTTATTCTGTTGTTCTTCCTTCTGGGTCATTCTGGGTCAACTCAACCAGAGGTCCCCGTCTCAAATTTTTGATTTTGCTAATAATTTTCTTTAAAAAGATAGACATCTATAGTAATGGAAAGCCAAAATATTAAATGTCATGGATGAATATTTACGGAGTAGTCCACTATTTTGTAGAGGGGGGTCAAATTGGCCATTTTTACTTCAGATTCAGAGCCAAATTACAGGGGGGGATAAAAATTACTTCAAGAAGATGGCAGCATCATAATGTTATTTTTACACCGAGATTGGTATGTCTGTTAGTAAAAGCTGTTGACTGCAGCAGTCGCATTATGTGCCAAAGGTGACCATTCAAAAATGGGGAAATGGCACTTTTAGGTTTTTTTTCTCTAGTTTTTTTTAGATATTGGGTCTTAACAAACTTTCCTTTTGCCGTTTTTATTTGTAAGGCCCTGTATGGTTCATGTCCAGAGATACTAGAATTTCAATATGGAGTAAATTGTTAAAATGTACATTTTCAGTGGTCAAAAACCAAATGTGGGTCAGTTTGTAAAAATGTGCTACTTCTTTTCTTTTAAAGAGGAAGGTCTGAAGAGCACATAATGTTGAAACTAGAGATGTATCTCATTTCCTTCTGTCAAAACAACTGCATTGAACATACCAGTTTGCATGCATATAACTCAGGAAGTATTAAAGATTTCGCAATATGATTTTAGATTATAGTTCTTAATAAACTTTTCTTTTGAAATCTTAATTTTCAAGGCCCTACAATGTTTAGTCCCAGACACAGGTGTATCTCAGTAAATTAGAATGTCATGGAAAAGTTTATTTATTTCAGTAATTCAACTCAATTTGTGAAACTCGTGTATTAAATAAATTCAGTGCACACAGACTGAAATAGTTTAAGTCTTTGGTTCTTTTAATTGTGATGATTTTGGCTCACATTTAACAAAAACCCAACAATTCACTATCTCAACAAATTAGAATATGGTGACATGCCAATCAGCTAATCAACTCAAAACACCTGCAAAGGTTTCCTGAGCCTTCAAAATGGTCTCTCAGTTTGGTTCACTAGGCTACACAATCATGGGGAAGACTGCTGATCTGACAGTCGTCCAGAAGACAATCACTGACACACTTCACAAGGAGGGTAAGCCACAAACATTCATTGCCAAAGAAGCTGGCTGTTCACAGAGTGCTGTATCCAAGCATGGAATAAAAAAGAGTGGAAGAAAAAGATGCACAACCAACCGAGAGAACCGCAGCCTTGAGAGGCTTGTCCAGCAAAATCGATTCAAGAATTTGGGTGAACTTCACAAGGAATGGACTGAGGCTGAGGCTACAGTTGTCGTATTCCTCTTGTTAAGCCACTCCTGAACCACAGACAACGTCAGGGGCGTCTTACCTGGGCTAAGGAGAAGAAGAAATGGACTATTGCCCAGTGGTCCAAAGTCCTCTTTTCAGATGAGAGCAAGTTTTGTATTTCATTTGGAAACCAAGGTCCTAGAGTCTGGAGGAAGGGTGGAGAAGCTCATGGCCCAAGTTGCCTGAAGTCCAGTGTTAAGTTTCCACAGACTGTGATGATTTGGGGTGCAGTGTCATCTGCTGGTGTTGGTCCTCTGTGTTTTTTGAAAACCAAAGTCACTGCACCTATTTACCAAGAAATTTTAGAGCACTTCATGCTTCCTTCTGCTGACCAGCTTTTTAAAGATGCTGATTTCATTTTCCAGCAGGATTTGGCACCTGCCCACACTGCCAAAAGCAACCATTTAAGTTGGTTAAATGACCATGGTGTTGGTGTGCTTGACAAAGAAACCTGGGCTTCCATACCACCTCAGAAGTGCCACAGACTGATCACTTCCATGCCACACTGAATATTATAGCAAAAGGAGCCCCTACCAAGTATTGAGTACATATACAGTAAAAGAACATACTTTCCAGAAGGCCAACAATTCACTAAAAATGTTTTTTTTTTATTGGTCTTATAAAGTATTCTAATTTGTTGAGATACACGTTTCACAATTTGAGTTGAATTACTGAAATAAATGAACTTTTCCACGACATCCTAATTTATTGAGATGCACCTATATATGGGGATCTCAATAAGGCTTCTTGTCCTAATTGTTGAATATAACCAATTTTTAGTGGTTGAAAACCAAATGTTGGTCACTTTGTATATAGCTAATACTTATTTTATTTAAAGAACAATGTCTAAAGAAGAAATAATGTTGAAATTAGAACTGTATCTTGTTTCCCTCACAACAATCAAAACAATTGCATAGAACCTGTTTGAGTGTCATATATATATATATTTTTTTTTTTTTTTTTTTCAAAAATGTGTATGCCTGTAACTCAAGAAGTATTAAAGCTATCTTAATTTGACACTAATTGACCATTCTGACATATTGATTGTACATGTGAGCTGAGGCACATGTTTGTTCTTTTCAGAAAAAGAACCCAAAAACAACCCATCGTCCGACACTGCCAGCACGGATCTTTGTCTCAGATGTGAGCGTCTTCTCTTATAATAGTGTCTTCTAGTGAAGATTATCACTGAAGATAAATGTGTGTATTGTCAAATATATAATAAGTATATTAACGCCACAGGAACAGGCAGAGCTGGATAAGCGAAGCAGTGCACTGGTTCAGGTGTGCAGTAGCTCCATGAGGGTTCGAGGAGTGGTTCACTGCAGGGCCTACATCCACAATAACAAACCCAAAGCCAGACATGCAGCACAGGTAATAAATGCCTACTCATACTGCTTAATGCTTAGGGATGTTTCAGTGTTTCACTACAATATTGTAATGAGACAATAGCTGGGTCTCATTTTGGAGGCTGCATCCTCCGGATGTCACATTTGTAGGCTGCATATATCATCATGGAAGTCTTCTTTAAGCAAAGTAACAAATAAAAGGGACTCTTCTTCCTTGGTGTAAAATACTGTAATTTATTTTTTACTTAACAATTTACCAATTTGCAGCCTTCAAATGTGACCTCCGGAGGACGCAGCCTCTGAAATGAGATGCAGCTAATGTTTGATATACAGTTAGTTATAAATGTTTACATACACCTTGCAGAATCTGCCAAATGGTAATCATTTTATTAAATTATTCAAAAACAAACAGGTTCAAAGCTCACTGATGCACCAGAAGGAAACATGATGCATTAAGAGCCAGGGGTGTACACTTTTGAACAGAATGGTGATATGTACATTTTTTTACATTTAGTACTGCCCTTCAGAAGCTACAGAAAATGCTTACATGTTTCCCAGAAGACAACATTTTTTAATTTACCCTGATCCTCAAATTCAAAAGCTTTCACCCCCCAGCTCTTAATGCATCATTTTTTTTTTTACCTTCTGGAGCATCAGTGAGCATTTGAACCTTCTGTAATAGTTGCATATGAGTCCCTCAGTTGTCCTCAGTGTGAAAAGATGGATCTCAAAATCATAAAGTCATTGTTTGAAAGGGTTCAAATACTGAAAAAAGCTGAAAAACCAAAGAATTTCTGGGACCCGAAGGATTTTCTCTGAAGAACAGCGGGCAGTTTAACGGTTCAGGACAAACAAGGGACTCTTCATAGGGAGTCCCTTAGGGATAGGGAACAACTATCATTAAACAAACAAACCAAAAAACCACAGCTGTGGATCATTCAGGTAACAACACAGTATTAATAATCAAAAGTATGTAAAATTTTGAACATGGTAATTTTTATAAATTCAGCTGTTTTTCTTTTGTGGTCTATATGTAAATGTCTTTTATGTTTAATATCTTACTCAGGTCATTAGTAAATAAAAAAGAACATGCATTTTGTATGATCCCTCTTATTTTGATAAAATAATTAACATTTTGCAGATTCTGCAAGGTGTGTGTAAACTTTTGACCTCAACTGTATATCAAATATATTGATATTGGATATTTAATTGTTTGTCATAATTTCCCACTATTTTTCTTTACAATTGCCATCATCTAACACTCACTTAAAATCTTTTAAACACTAATAATTGAATAACACTTTTAAATGAAATCAAAGTAAATATTATTTTTTTTATGTTGTAATGCTGAATTAATTTGTAGCATTCAAAACAGTTAATTTAATATTATTTTTTAGGACTGTCAAATGAATAATCACTACTAAAATAATTTTTTGTTTACATAATATATGTGTTTATTTATACGTTTACATGTATATATTTCTATTCATATAATTGACATTATATGTAAATATTTTAAATATATAAACAACATGTTTTTCTTAAATATATACATGCGTGTATATGTGTATTTGTGACCCTGGACCACAAAACCAGTCATAAGGGTCGATTTTTCAAAATTGAGATTTATACATTATCTAAAAGTTGAATAAATAAGCTTTTCATTGATGTATGGTTGCTATTATAGGACAGTATTTGGCTGAGATACAACTATTTGAAATCTGGAATCTGAGCGTGCAAAGAAGTTAAAATATTTAGAAAATCGCCTTTAAAGCTGTCAAAATAAAGTTCTTAACAATGCACATTACTAATCAAAAATTCATATATAAGTTTTGATATAGTTACAGTAGGAATTTTACAAAATATCTTCATGGAACATGATCTTTACTTAATTTCCTAATGATTTTTGGCATAAAAAAAAATCTATAATTTTGACCCATACAATGTATTTTTGGCTATTGCTACAAATATACCCCAGCGACTTAAGACTGGTTTTTTGGTCCAGGGTCACATTTATATATACATAATAGATATTTACAGTACACTAACATATTATCTGAACAAAAACTTATTTTGGATGCGATTAATTACGAGTAATCGTTTGACAACACAAATTATTTATTATTTTTATTGTTTTACTATTATACAAAAGAAAAAAATTACCAGTCATATCATGAAAATTAGTTCACATATTTCACAATATTTGTCATGATCAGAAAACTGACTAAATACACTAAATTTTTTTAATTTTTTTTTTTCCTGTTTGCCTGTTATGTACTGTCTTTCATTTCTGATTTAAATTCTCCTTGTACTGGTAGGCCATTAAGAGAGACGTCATAAACACGGTTTGCTCCAGAGTGGAGATGTTTCTGGAAGATCTTTTAATGAATGAAGAAAGTCAAAAAGGTACAGTAGTCCATCATCACGTCTTACAAAAGGATAAAAATCGGATAAAGGACTCTGTCATCGGTTACTCGCCCTTGTGTTGTTCAAAACGTGTATCTTCTTTCTTCTGAGGAACATAAAAGAAGATATTTGAAGAATATTGGTAACCAAACAGTTGGTTTCCCTTGACTTCCATTGCAGTTTTTTCCATATAACTGAAAAAACGAATGAAAATGGTTACCAAGATCTTGTTTTAAGTTCCACAGAAGACAGATTCAAGTTTTAAATGTCATGAGTATGAGTATATGATGACAAAATCTTTACATTTTTGGTGGTCTATTCCTTGAAGTTCCACAACAAACTTGTGCAAACATCAAAAAGTAACCACTAGATGGCAGTAGGTTGCCGCAGTTGTTTTTAGTGAGTGACAGAACTGTTCATAAGTTACCATATTGTTTCCCTAGGTCTGTGCAGTGGGCAGCAGGCCCTTCCTCGACGTGTGTTTGCACCGATGCCCATCGCCGGCCTGTCTGTGTGTGACTACATGTTCCCAGACGAAAGTACAGCTGATGTGGCCGAGCGCCTGAAAGAGATGCTAGACTGCGAAACCCCAGAGGAGGACATAGATACTAGTTTGGAGAGCAATCAATGTATGTTTAAGACTGTGGGGTTCAGTAATTCTCTCACTTTATTTGAGTGTCTCATGTTATGGCTTATTTAAATAATGAAACGTCGGTACTTATGGAAACGCACTATTGTATTGATTTGTATTACCTCTAGGCTTTTTCAGGTGGACGTCATATGTTTTACTAGGGTATTGTGCAATGTAGAGCAAGCCCTTACAAAGTCATTAGGAATGACTGGACACAAGTATTGTGGGGCATTTATGGTTAAACGGTGAAGAATGTGTATAGGTGTGTGACTATAGGATAAACCTTGTTAAAATGGGTGCATACAGACCTCTTGTGACACACCCTGCCTCATTTCTCCTCCAAAATAATAGCCAGCTACACCTCGCCTCTTGTTCAAACCAGTTCACGTTTGCCCACAAATGGTTTCCAAGTATGGTTAAAAGGAAAAACGTGGAAGGGGTAATATGACTAGCTGCAGGCTATAGAATATCTGATCCCTTCTAATAACAAGGCCTTCAGGGAATGTTGGATTATCATCTCTGTGAAAACACAACCTCCAGCTTGGAAAGACAAGATTTTTTCCCCTTTTTTTCCTGTAATTTCTTCCTCTTCAATGGTACAAGCCTATACCTAGTAATTACATTTTTTACATGTTTGCGCTTGTTTTTTTTTTTTTTAGTATTTCACACACCTTTAGTATTTAGTAATATTTTTTTACTGTTTCTGGATCAGGGATAACAGACAGCCACAGTGATGATTCCAGTAAGCATGTCACCTCAGTTCAAGCAGAAAATCCCAAAATTCAGAAAGCCCCTCAATATTATGCTGGTGAGTGCCTGATATTATTCATAATTATTCATATTAAAGGAGAAGTCCACTTCCAGAACAAAAAATGTACAGATAATGTACTCACCCCCTTTTCATCCAAGATGTTCATATCTTTTTTTCTTCAGCCGTAAAGAACTCGAAATTATCAGTATTTTCTCCCTCAGCTTCAAAAATCATTTCAAAATCATCCTACATCACAGCAGAAGTACCAACCCAATCTTTGAAAACATTAAACACCCTTAACAAAAAAGGTAAAACAGCGATATAAGACGACTTTGAAGTTGAGGGAGAACATGAGACGTTTTTTGACATACCCTAACTGTCATGAACCGGAAAAAAACAGTTCAGGCAGAGTGAGACAAGACGAGCATTTGACATTAAAAAGTATATAAATTGTATTATTTTTCTGAAAATAACCGATCGTTTCGCTAGATAAGACCCTTCTTCCTTGGCTGGGATCGTTTACAACCGCATTTGGGATAGTTTGAAGCTGAATTGTTTGATAGCAGTCCATTATATGGAAAAAAAAAAACCTGAAATGTTTCCCTCAAAAAGTGGATTTCTCCTTTAATAATAACAATACACTGTATAATGATACAGTGTGAGTGACTCCATGTTAGGCTGATGTGACCATATTGTCCTTTGTGTGATTCCTAAAATTCCTAGAAACATTCTCACATTCCCATTGTTCCATTTCCACCTCTTGATGACTGATGACCTCTCTTTTCTCTCTCAAACATGCAGGTGTGGCCATAGCAGCAGCTATCGCTCTCCTTGCCACAGCCACATCTCTACTGTATCTCAGTGAATGACAATGGAAATAGTAAACATGTTTGTATGAGTGAGTGTGTACATTTGTATAATATACTGAATGATCTTAAATATGATTTCAAATGTAATTCTTAAATTTGGACTATTATAGGATTATATGAAATTAGGGCTGTCAGTTTAACTTAATCAATTAGTTATGAAAAAATAACACAATTAAAAATTTTTAACACAGTTAGCACGCTGGCCCCGCCCCCAGACCTGTACGTCATCATATATTTCATACAGTTGATTGTTGTTGAAAAATATGATACAGGGCAGCAACTCCATAGATGCGGTTATGCTCTAAAATTCAAGATATTGGTACAAGAAATGCCCCTGTATGTGTTTTGTCTCATATTTATATATCACATATCACACTATATCACACAGGCAGCAAGAGCAATATGACATGAGTGCTGATTTTATCCCAATCTATGTGTTATTATAGACCAATTTCGAGTAGACGTCACAGTTGTGTCACACACATTGTGGTTGCAGAAAAACACTGGTAACAAGTGGAGAGAAATGGGAAAAATCCACGGAATAAGAGATAAAATGTATTGTTGTGACTTCGGATGTTAGAATCAGAATGCAAATCATATATTCTACTTTTATACCATAAATTTGATTTAAACAATAGGTCTACATAATATTCACATATGCAGTTCATAGGGAACATATTATATTGGCCCTGCAGTTACAGCGTAAAATACTATTTAAAGATATAACATTTCACATTAACCTATTTTATTCCACATTTTCTGACTTTTTTCTCGCAAAAGCAAGTTTATATCTCATATTTCGGACTTTATAACTCGATTTAACTCAACAATGCCGAGTTTGTCCATTCTGAGGGGAAAAAAGTCAGAATTGTGGGATATAAACTTGGAATTGTGAGAATAAAGTCAGAATTTTGAAATATAAACTCAAATTTACCTTTTTTATTCTTTTACTCCATGGCTTCCATTGACTCATTATCTGCAACCAGATAGGCTCCGCCCACAAAAAAACATCATCACTGTTTTCAGAGAGTAAATTGATCTATACAACAGTTCAGTAAGTAATAAGTTGATATTATGTATTATTTTAAGCACAATATCATGTGTTTTTGATTAGTTTTGCAGAGAACATATTACCTTCAAAGCCATAGCACAGGGGTGCCCAAACTCGGTCCTGTCTTCCTGAATTTTTAACACACCTAATTAAACACACCTGAATTAGCTAATCAAGCTCTTACTAGGCATACTAGAAATTTACTTACTAGAATTGTATGTCTCCAAGCCACACAGTGGTGTTTAGTTTATGAATGAATCCGTTTTTAAACGAATCATGTGAATCAATGATTCAAAGGCCCATTCTAAAGAGAGCCATTTACTTCAAATCAGCCATTTGGAGTATCATTCCATTAAATAAAAATAATAACACTAATAATAATAAAAACATTAAAGGGATATTTCACCCCCCAAAAATTAATTCTGTCATCATTTACTCACCCTCATGTCATTTCAAACCTTTCTTTTGTGGAACATAAAAAAGGTATTTTGAAGACTGTTGGTAGCTGTTTTGGTTACCAATGACTTTCATTGTATGAACAAAAAATACTGAGATGTTTCTCAAATGATCTTCTTTTATGTTCCACAGTTTACGTTAGGCCGTTGCAGCCTAAATGTTTATGTGTAATACATTTTATGCTGAATCAAATAAATTATTTCTTTCTAAAGCTACTATTTGTAATGTCTACTTGCTACTTTCTCATTTAACACAATAATAGCTTTAAATAGTCTTTTGTGGGTATTTTCACAGCCAAATTTAGTTAAAACATAATGTAATTAATTCGATTACAAATTTTACTGACAGCCCTATATAAAACAAAATGTATGGCGAAGTATGTGGAGAGTATGTCCCTTCTAATCAATAGGTTGGCTATTTGAGTCAGGAAAAATTTGAATGTTATGCTATACAATGACAATCTAGAGAATTATGTTTTCGACATTCACTGCCTAACCTCACTGATGTTCACTGGTAGGTAGCATTCTTCTGAAATTAAATGTTCATTAAGAGACATGAGCGCCAGTGAGGTCTGATGTTGGGTGATAGGCTTTGTTCAGACAAGTAAATCCACTTCTTTACGGAAATTACTTTTTCATGCAGGAAATAGGCTCTAAAGGAAACAGTTCTTCAGAATGTCATTTTATAATGTTGCATTGACATTTTTGGCCATATAGTTTAGCTTAAAATATATTTTAAATCTGTAAGTAATAATATTGTATTTTCTCTCCTAATTTTCTTTGTTGGAGGACTAGTGGCATGTTTTCACTCATACAGCTTTAATAACAGATCAAAAGAAAAACTTTTTATGATGATTGTAATGATGAAAGTTAATGACACTCCTTTCTAAAACATTTTTCAGATCAAGGACTTTTTATTTTAATGCAGTGGGGCAGTAAAACATTTAGATGAACTTTAGGTTTGTTTTTAGTAAATATATCTATATTGTTATATGTAGTTACATAATTGTTGGACCCCCTTTTAAGGACCCCAAAATCATCAAAATGGTGTATCCTTAAAGTCATTTAGTGACCTAAACCACACTCACGTGCACCCTTAAACGTGCACTTAGACATAAATACTCTCTCATACACATGGTAGTCGTATGATTTGGGAGTTAGCTGGGGACGTGTCTGGACACATTTTACCTGGAATGGCATTTGTAGCACAAAACTAGTCATGAAGACATAAAGGAGCAAAGAGTGTCGGTTGCCTCTCTGTGTTTTATTGAAGTAAGTCACCCTGATGTAATGTAGTGCGGCATTACAACATATGAAATCACATTTCTTATCTCATATGTTTTATTCATTAAGCAGATAGCGACTCGATACTGAGTGGATGACAAATACAGTGTCACAGTATGACAGCTTGACTCTCATGTAAGTTTGCTCCATGTGGCAAGCCAAAGTATGCTTAAGTTAGATGGCTACTATCAGAGTTCCCATAATTATGGAAAAAAAGGAAATTGTAGAGGATATTTAAAATCTTGTTTTCTAGACCTAAAAAAAAAATGTCAGAAAAAAAATCAATTTCTGTAATTAATGTACACTACTGTTTAAAAGTTTGAGGTTTGCTCACTGGGGCTGCATTTGTTTAATTAAACATACAGTAATATTGAGTGAATTACACTTTTTAAAGTGTATTTTGATGCGTAGTTTATTTCTGTGATGGCAAAGCTGAATTTTTAGCAGCCATTACTCATGATCATTCTGAAATCATTTTAATATGTTGTTTCCTCTTAATGTCAGGTTTGAAAACAGTTGTGCTGCTTCATTTTTACAGGATTCTTTGAATGCTTATTTTCAAAAGAATAGCATTTATTTGAAATAAAAAAATGTAAATGTCATAATCAACTGTGATTAATTCAATGCATGAATGAATGTATTATCTTCTTTAAAAAAAAAAATACTGCCCCCAAACTTGTGCAAATACTGACACCCAAACATAGTGTACATAGTAATATAACATAGTAACATGGTAATATTTTGGGGTCGTTTTTTGTCTTAAAGGGATAGTTCACCCAAAAATAAAAATTACCCTATTTATTTACCAACAAGCCGTTCTAGATGTCTTTTATCTTTCAGACAAATGCAATCAGAGACGATATTTTCCTGAGTGTGCTGTTGAGTTGGTATCTTAAGGACTACTGTGGACAGCTGACTCCTGGCTTTTTCATATTCTTTATATTCTGTGTGGTCAGTTCACAGCAGTGATAGAAATTAATATTGTCCAAAACATTTATAAAATGATTTTTACTTTTTATTGAAATTTTTACCTTATAAAGCCATTTTTCTAAAAGTGTGCATCCTTTGAGTCAACTTCTTACATTTGGGCTATTAACAAGCAAATTAAATCAGTATCAACAAAATTCATATTTGCAATGCAGAGGAAACAGAAGCTGCTGATGTATTTACACACTGTTTAACGCAGCTCAGAGGGACATGGAATTAAACTTGCAATTACACATACATAAAAAATGTTCTAATAACGTCGAATAATTGTGATTTGAAATTATTTAAAAATGCAAAGGTACTTTAAAATGTGAAATTAATACAGCAAGTTTCTGTTAAGTGAGTCATTGCGACTGAACCGAATCATTTAAATGGTTGATTCATTCAGGAACGAAACACCGCCATGTTGCTCAAAGACGTAAAGCAGTGCTGTGGTTGTGTTTGGAATGATTTTTGTTGATTTTTTGTTGTCTAAAACGTAAGTATCTTTAAATATTAACTTCTTGTTAAATGAACAGTCTAACCTAATTTACTAGACTTACAGACTAGGTTTGTTTTGTTTGCTTTCATGATATACTCGATAATGTTGAATCGCACATAGTTAAAACAACAATTACGTTATTAATGCAGACAATATTGCACACATAGACGTAGGTGTAACGTATGTTCCGATGAAAATATGCTATTCTTGCGAGAGGCGAAGGTTTGTTTACAGAAAAGGACAACCAGTCTCCTCTTCGCTTATTTCTGAATCCTCTAACATTTTTCTTTACAAATCCTTGTTTTGTACAATTCCGTACTTGTCACTTCTCATCTGAGCTTACATTACGCCTACGTCATCTGCTGGAACGCCACTCTTTCGTGAACACTTGTACAACAGTTAGCGGAAGCTAGAGACTACTGTTTGTAAAGTTTTAAAATATAAATAGTTTTCTTACACAAACCCATTGATTCACTTAGAATGACTTATGAGTGATTGGATCTAAATCTGAATGGTTTTTAAAAAATCCCTATCCAGTAACCACAAACTGGAAAGGGCATGGAAAGTCTTGTAAACTCATTAGTCAAAAATTGTGGGAACCCTGGCAAATGAAATGAGCATGACTGTGCCTTTGATAGCACTATGAAGTACTTAACCGCTGTAAATCGCGTGTTAGGAAATGCCTCGAGGTGTGCGTGTTTGTTGGAGTCATGGCCCAGCAGTCAGAGCGTCATTACACGATCTATCTCTGAAACAAGTCTGACAGGTTGACTAATATAATTCACTTCCACCCTTAGTATTTTCTCTTTTATTCCACGTCAGCATTCTCTTCCTCGTCGGGACAGGCTGCAAACTCTTTCTCTGGCAGCAGACCGTACTCATTTAGGAAGTTCTCCACATCCGTGGCGAAGAACTCCTCATTCAGGTGCTTTGTGATGCACATAAAGTTGCCCAGCAGCTCTCCAGCCTTGTACACCAGTAGGGCGGGCAGAACGTCGTCTGAAAAACGCTCACCCGCTCCTGTGTCAGAGGCTCGGATTCGGCAGAATTTGACCGTGGAATACTCCGCTGCCAGGCAAGTCAAACAGTTGTTGAGAGCATCACATCCTCTGATCCCGTCATCATAGATGTGCACAACCACTACGGTCATGTGGTGTTCATTCTCTATGACATCCAAGAAGGCCTCCCCACTATGCAACTCAAACACAGCATCGAATTTAGGGCCAAAACTCAGACGCTCGTGCATCTCCTGCATGCACTGCCTGCGATACTTACGCAGACACCTTTCGTCTTCTTCTTGAATCATTTCGTACTCCTGAACGCTCATCTACATGTGGTCAGACACAGCAGTTTTAATACACATGCAAAGCAACTCTTACAGTGCCAGTAAACATACTGGATAAACTTGAATTCTAAAATTATTCTTAAAAACCTTTCACCCAAAAATGATAATTCTGTCATTAATTTCTCACCCTTGTGTCGTTCCAAACCTGTAAGACCTTTGTTTATCTTCAGAACACAAATTAAGATATTTTTTGTTGAAATCTGAGAGCTTGACCCCGCATAGACAGCAACGCAACTGACACATTCAAGGCCCAAAAAGGTAGTAAGGAGATTGTTAAAATAGTCCATGTGATATCAGTGGTTTTTGTGTGCAAAGAAAACGACTTAATTCAGCAGTTTCTTCTCTTCTGTGTCAGTCTTCGAAGCACTTTTTCCTGAGAGTACCACAACGCATAATATATTTGTGGAAACCACATTTATTTATTTAGTTAATTAGTGGAAAACACAAAACATTTTTAAGGATTCTTTATGAACAGAAAGTTCAAAACAACAGTAATTATGTTAAATAGAAATCATTTGAAACACTTGATCAATTTAATGCATCCCTGCTCAATAAAAGTATTAACCCTTAAATGCATATTTATGGTCTTTAGCGACCCGGAACGTCATTCACAACCCTCTCCCTCCATTTTTTTACGTTTGACATCAACTTTCTTAGTATTCCTTAATGTGTTAATTATAAACAATATAACAAGAAAAAAAAAATTTATATGTATGTATATATATATATATATATATATATATATATATATATATATATAAAAGATAAAAGATTGTCTGTTTTCTGATTATTTTTTGGAAAAAGTGTACAGGGTCGCTAGAGACCCGAGGTGTGTAATAGTGTAAGTATATTTTTTGTGCACAAAAAAATGTAAATATCTGATAACTCAATACGTGCAATTCACATTCCTCGAGGTGGCACTGTCTGATGGACAATAATGATGTGATGTTTCACTCAGGCATAAAAGAAAAGAATATCATCAGCAGAAATTTAATTGGTTTGAATGGCTTTACTGCAGAGCAATTACTGTAAGCAATAAAATATAAATGTCACTGTTATTTGATGGTGGATGTGGTGAATAAGCTGCCAGCGATCAAAATATTGACTCTGAAGTCATTAAAAACCATAGTTTTGAGAAAATGTCTGAGATGTCTAAGAAACTTCTAAGTTTCAAAAGGTAATGAAATATG
The DNA here is from genome assembly GCF_022985175.1 of Labeo rohita. NCBI lineage: Eukaryota > Metazoa > Chordata > Actinopteri > Cypriniformes > Cyprinidae > Labeo > Labeo rohita. The sequence goes on from NC_066870.1 coordinate 14,794,649, forward strand.
CTTTATTTTATTCTTCTGTTCTTAAATATCAAGAGAGTTTTTTGCTATTGCAGAAGTTAGAGATCCATCCGTGCTGGATATATAGGTTCGGGTCGTTAAAGACCTGAATATGTAATAATGATTGGCGAAACATTCATGCATTTAAGGGTTAATTTTTTTCTTCAAATCATTTGAACAGTATATGCTGGACATGTTTTAACATGTTTTGGCTTTCCTTCACTATTCAGTCTAATACATTAATAAAAAATAAAACAAAATAGAATGTAAGTTTTGTAAAGAAATTTATACATAAGCACAATTTGTAGTTTAGAATTAGCTACAGAACTAATTTAAAGTGTTTAGCCCTGTAAGGTGAGACACAACAGGCAAAAATACAGTTTTTTCATGTACCTGTCGATTTTGAGATTTTGGGTGTTTTGGCTTTTTTAAGAAGTATTTTTTCAGACTAGTGGAAAGAAAACAGTCTAGAAAATGCTAATCCATCTGCAGAAGTAAGCTTATGAGTGAAACTTCCGTGTCATTAGCGTAAAGATTATAACAAGAACAACAACAACTTGCAGTAAACAGTAAAACTGTTTGCACTACAAACCAGCGTGATCATAATATGGTAAGACACACCGACTTGCAATATCAAGCAGCAAAACGAGCCGTTTTGTATAGCTAAAAATAGCTGGACGCGGATGAGACCGGAAGCCTGACCCATAAAATTTGCAAATGGCCGTGCTCACCCTTATGTGAAGAAAAAGGTGGACAAAAGAAACTCGCAAAAAAGTATTTACTTCATGAAAAGCCAAAAAGCCCAAAATAAACAGTATTTTTACCTGTAGTGTCTCGCCTTAAAGTGCAAAACAATTCTAAACTACAAATTGTGCTTCCTGTATGTTTACATTTCTTTACAAAACCTAAATTCTATCTTGTTTTGCTTAGTTTTTATTAATATATTTAGACCGAATAGCGAAGGAAAAGCAGTCAAAAAATGTCCAGCATATGCTGTACAAAAGCGTGGGGTCAGTAAGATTTAACCCCCTGGTTGTGTTCAGGTTTTTTGAGTGAAAAAATCTTTTTTTTTTTTGAATAATTTTCACAATATGAGAAAAAAATGATGAAAATTTGCACAGTGTATCACACTAGTGTGTTTTAATGTTTAATAAGGAAGTTTGCTTTTAAAGGCCTTTATTTTGTACAAAATTGCAAAAAGTCACACTTGTGGTGTTCCCGGTCAAAAAATTACCAGACTCTAAACAACTGCTTATAAATCTCTCATTATGCTATATTATCACCAAATATTGGATTCAATCTTTTTGTCGACTTGTTTTCTTTCATTTAGGCCTGGTTTTGTGTTTCTATTTGCATCAGATTAATCATAGGCCTCATTGTCTGAAAGTAGGCAAAACTGTACAAAATTGCACAAAGTCCCACTTGTGGTGTTATAAGTAATTGTTTGGAGTCTGGTCATTTTTGACCAGGAACAAGACAAGTGTGACAGGAATCCGAACACAACCAGAGGGTTGAAAAAATAATTCAAATGAGTGTTTCAAATGATTTCGATTTCACAAAAATACTGTTAACTTCCTGTTCTTAAAGAATCCTTAAAAATGCTTTGTGGTTTCCCCTAACTAGTTAAATAAATGTGGTTTCCACAAACATTTCATGTGTCATGGTACTCTCAGGAAAAAAGTGCTTCAGAGACTGACAAAGAAGAGAAGAAATTGTTGAATAAAGTTGTTATTTTTGTTTTCTTTGCACACAGAAAGTATAACATTACAGTTGAACCACTGATGTCACATGAACTATTTTAATGGTGTCCTTACTACCTTTCTGAGCCTTGAAAGTGTCAGTTGCATTGCTGTCTATGCAGGGTCAGAAAGCTCTTGGATTTCATTAAAAATATCTTAATTTGTGTTCTGAAGATGAATGAAGGTCTTACTGGTTTGGAACGCCATGAGAATGAGTAATTAATGACAGAATTTTCATTTCTGGGTGAACTAACCCTGTAAAATTACCTGTTTGGCTTGTTATACGTAGATGTCAGCTGGGAATTTTTTTACTGTTACCTTGCGGTTGACTTTTTCCCTGTTGTCGTCATTACTGGATTTGGGGTTTGACATCTGTCTAAGGAGCTCTCTCTTGTTGGGAGGAATGCTTTCATGGTCCTCACTCTCAAGTTTGAACTTTCTCCAGTCATGGATCACACCTTTGGGGCCTGAGATGCGAAGGTGTTTTGTCATTTAAGATCTGAATTTGTCATCAATCAATGGATTGATGGATAAATCCTGTTAATTTAGTTTTCAGATCTACAGTATAATGCAGTCTTTAATTACAGATAATCTTGGGTGTATGTATGACAGCATAATGAAAGAAATCTCCAGTATTACGACATCATTACTGTACATAACAACAAAGCTGTTAGCAGGATGTGATCTGCAATCAGTGTGATACTCTATAATTATTTGTTTCAGTGTTAGTAATTAAATCTTATTTCACCTGTATGTGTTGCTGGTAGTTCTTCGATCTCAGGTGAATCTGACATGTTGAATCCTCAGAGGAGACCTGATGATAGAAAGTGAATGTTCCTGTGAGACATTTTTTGTCTTTATTCATTTGTTTGTGCTTGTGGTTTCAGTTAATAGTAAGTTGTTGCTCCATCTAAATATGCCCATTTTGTGCAACTTCCTCTAAGAAATGGCCTGCAGTGGTTGACGTTTCCTCTGTCCATTTTACATTTCCAGACAATATGAGATGAACAAACAGATGGGAAGTTTTTGTTATGATGGGTTACGCTAGTACACTTATTCTGATGTAATCATAGTAGATTTTATTTGTGTTGCGTGAGCTCTTGACACTGTCAGAGTATGTTACAATTATCTAGGTTGAGGTGGAATTAGCAGATTACTTTCTTATAGGTGTTGGATTAGAATTACAATCAGATTATATTGTTGTGAGTAATGGGCTTGCTCACAGTGCTCCTGTTTCTTTGCATGTAAAAGTATTGTACTAATGTGACATATATACACCTGAATAAGGAATTGTTGAGCATATCAATCTTATCAAACCACCTACATTTACGTGGCTTTCTCAAAACACTAAAAATGTACATGTGATCTTAGCGAGGAAATGTGCTGATCAGCTACGACACTGGATTCTACCAACAAGACATACTTGGAAATACGTCAGAAGTAATCTTGTTCAATCCAGCTTCTAGAGACTGCTTTGTCATCCCTCTATTTTATCTCAGATTTCCACTCACATCAACAAGTTTCAATGGAAAAAGTGCTAGTTAAAGTATTCATGCACAGCAAGTCTATCTAAGGCCTATTCTGGATTTAGATTTGTTCCTTCAGTATTATAGACCTAAACACCAAAAATGAAATCATTGTGTTTTATTTTGCATAATTAAACATTATAAGGTCAAATATATTGCTCACCAGGTTATTTTTGTTTTAACAAATTGTCCTGTCTAAACTAGGCCTTGAGCAGTTTCAGAAACACCACATTTTTGTTTGAGCGTCCTGCATATATACATACAATAATACCTGAAAAAACGGTCTCAAAGAAACATTCTAAAGTGGTCATTAACATTTTAATATTTCAATCCATTGTATGTAGGTATAGTAAAGAACAGAAAGCTCAGAGAACTGTCTTTCTTACCTGAGTGTTGTGCTGTGAGTACCTGTCTTTGCTGTCCACCGCCTCAGATAATAATGCTATGGACATCATGGTCACATCTCAGTAATAATATGGTGTGATGTAATAGGATTACAGTAGAGGAATTAAACCAGCCTGTCACAGAAAGAGATAAACAGACAAAACACAGACCCTGGCACATGGTGTACATTGTAGGGAGGACACAGGAGAAACGGAGCATAAACAGTCTTTAATAAAAGTAAAACAAGGAAAATCCAAAACCAGGGGCAGGTAAACACATGTACAGCAAAAGAACACTAAGACCAGACGAAGGGAAACTGGACAGGCATACACACAACTAATATACACAGGAAAATTAGGAACAGGTGGAGGAGTAATCAATGAACTAAACAAAAACAGGAAGGAGACCAAATAAGGAAATACAGGAACTAAGGCTGGGGGGAAAACACGGAAAACAAAGTCCAAACCCTGACACTTACAACTTTTATTTTGGCACATGTATTTACCTGAAAAGTGGACAGTTTGATTTTGCTTTCAATACAGTAAATAAAGCTATATTGTTTGAGTCTAATACTGAGCATATCTACTGGAGAAGCATTGTGGTAGGCCTGGAGGGAATACCCATAATCCCTTTCGCTCGAATAATTTAATTTTATGTAATTGGTCAAAACATGGGGATCACTTAGTTGTTTTTTATAATGAAAGGATAAAACATTTATTTAGTATTTTTGAGGTTTTATTTTATTTTTAAGTCACCATTAGCATAATGTGTGTTACTTTTTAGGTTTGTAGTCGACTTCAGAATCTATTAGTTGTGGAAACTTGTTTATTGAAGTTAAAATAACCAACTAGTTTTTCAACCCTCTATTTAACAAATAGTCCTACTTACACTCTTAAAAATAAAGGTGTGTCTGCGCTGATAGCCTTGTGGTTAGTGCACCGACGTAAGCACAACTGTGTTCGTGGCGACCCAAGTTTGATTCCTGTCTCAAGGTCCTTTGCTGATCCTACTCCTCTCTCTCTGCCCTGTACTTTCCCGTCATCTCTCTACTGTCCTGTCCATTAAAGCCACAAAATGTACATGCTCATGAAGGTTCATTTAACTTAAACCATTAGTTTGGCTGAACAACTGGTCTAAATTGCAAAAATTAGCTGACAAAACTCAAAAATGCTTTGCAGCTGGTTGCTTTATTTTGTATGTTAATTTAGAATTTTTTAGAGCGTAAATAGGGTCATATTGTTTTTAAAAGCAAGCATGAAAGTATAGTGTGAAAAGCTAAGATTTTAACCTCAAAGGTTTTAAAGGATTAGTTTGCTTCCAGAATAAAAATGTCCTCATAATTTACTCACCCCCATGTCATCCAAGATGTTCATGTCTTTCTTTCTTCAGTCGAAAAGATGGTTTTTGAGGAATATATCCATATAGTGGACTTCAATGGGGATCAGCAGGTTGAAGGTCCAAATTGCAATTTCAATGCAGCTTCAAAGGCCTTTGCACTATCCCAGCTAAGGAATAAGGGTCTTATCTAGCAAAACGATCTGTCATTTTCTAAAAAAAAAAAAAAAAAAAAAACTTTAGTTTTTTGGCAACCCAGCACTGGGTCGTTGTTTTATTTAAGTCAGTTGTTGTTTAAAAATTATTATATTGCTGGCTTAAAATGGGCTGGAAATTAAAGACTAATTAAATATATTTAGGTGAATACAGCATAGTTTACAATATTACGTACATTTAAAGGGGTCATCGGATGCAAACTTCACTTTTTCATGTTGTTTGAACATTAATGTGTGTTGGCAGTGTATGTACAAATCTACCCTATAATGATAAAAATCCATGCAGTGGTTTTTAATTAATCTGTAAAATTAATATCCCCTTTTTCAAATCGAGCCATTCTCAGATGCCTGTGGGTGTGGCGTCACACCCACAGAGGCCGCTCACACGATAGTTGATTGACATGAGCGTCTTACCTCAGATCAGATGTAACAGTCAGATCTCCATTGTTTCGATGCCAGAGCAGGGATGTAAATTAGACAACAGTATTGCTTAATCTGACATATAAACAAACAGTACTGAGATTAAAGAACATATTTTAACATCAAATTATATTAAATTCAGTGTTTAACAGATAAAATCACTTTATGTTATGCAAGGCAAAGGGCATTTCCATCATGCAAAACAATGGCTGCTGGCGCAGCTGACTGACATCTACTCTTTGTATGTTGCGTTGCATAAACTAATGTAATTTACAGCACAGTAAAAACTTTATAAATGAAATGAAACATACACAAACCTTTAATTCACTGAAAAAGTGCACCAAATCAGTGGCGTTAAGAACCACTCCCAGCTTATTAGTTACGGAAAAACTACCCAGCACCTGGGTAAAAAATATTAAAAACAACCCAATAAAATTACCCAATAAGCTGAACCCAGCATTTGGGTTTAAAAAAAACAATAACCCAACATTTTTTAGAATGTGTTTGACTTCCTTTGCATGTTCAGTTTGTAAACACTGGGTCTGTACTTCCGCCTATGTCATGCATGTGCGATTATGTAATGTGTGAGGTCAAGCTAGTGCATATAAATTAAAATATGAATTTCTTTTTTCTTTTAGACAATGACAGATCGTTTCGCTATATGAGACCCTTATTCCTTGACTGGATTAATGTAGAGCCATTTGAAGTTGCACTGAAACAACATTCATACATCATTGAAGTATATAGAGAAAAATTCTTGAATGTTTTCCTCAAAAAAAATTTCTTTTCGACTGAAGAAAGAAAGACATCTTGAATGATATGGGGGTGAGTAAACTGTCAGGAAGTTTATATTCTGGAAGTGAACTAATTCTTTAACTGTATCCAACAGTTAGTATTAGTTAACCGTGTCATAATTTTGACATAAGTGTATTTTGCTATTTATAATTTGTTTATTATTAGATGATATAAAGTTATAATATAACAATGTCATAATTGTGACACTGATCTGCTGACATCATACTTAGGCTAATTTCACTTTTCCATCTTTTTTAACCTGGATAAGTGACGTAAATGTCTATCTATTATTAGGTCTATTAATTACAGAATTTTATTTTATTATTTTATTATTTTATTATTTTCCAGCTATAGGGAATGACGGAAAATGGTGTGGGAACTCAGTAGTGTAATTTCATAATGTTTTTTATCTTCATAAACTTTACTTTTTCATTGCAATTGCTGGTGATTACTTCTCTAATAGCCGGTTTTGCCTTTATGTGTCATGACATGAATATAAAGCATTATGACACCTGGGTTAGGTACTCTTGGGTTAGAGATACTTGATGTAGACTAATATCCCCTCCTGTCTGCACATGACTTGTGTAGGCTATTCTAACATGTTATTCCATGTCCTTCTCATCTCATCTCAGCTCAGCTGGGACAGAAAGAAGAGTAAATTTGTCAAGAAAAAGGAAACACTATAGTTTTTAAGTTTTTAATGCATCACTAGATTGTGGTAAAAATCCACTGTAGAAGAAAATATGGGGGACTATGTGTCAAAAATTGATTTATGACCCATGATTTATGTGACGTTGTGTTCCTGTTTCCCTGCTGTTTATGACACCTAGGTGTCCAACAGACACCTCTGACCTCCTGTTTCCTGATGTTTATGACCTCCATGTGTTGATCTGACACTTCTGACCTCCTGTTCCTGTTTCCTGATGACACCTGTTTATGGCAGGGTCCATTTTGTGATCAGGAGACGTTTCAGCCGTTTTGTTTTACCGTGTGTTATGATGCGTTACGTAATCTCGGAGGGGTTGGGCCATCAAGCCTTCTAGTAGGTTTTTAAATAAGGTTTAGGACATTGCGGTTAAGGTATTGAAGACATTCTTCACTCGATCTCTACAATGACTGCTGCGACTCCAAAAAACGCTAATTCAGTCAGAAATGTGCTGCGTATTTCTCCAACTAGAGGTCCTGCTGAAATGAGAGAAGAGTTAACTTTTGCACCAAAGAAAAAACAAGGAGTTAGCATGATTAAGTTTCTCACGTGAAACGTGATCTCTTCATGTCTCAAGATCTGTCACCGGCCTGTTGCTACAGCAATACCCCTGAGACTGTACCAGCAATGCCTGATGACAACGCTACACCTATGGATACCTCCCCATCGATGCCTAATGACGATGCTACACCAATGGATATTGAGCCAACAATGGCTGTCGACAGTGCTGCACCTACAGCCGCCATGCCAGCGATGCCTGCCGACAATGCTACCCCAGTGGAGACCCTCCAATATGCATATGGCAGCAGCTGGTTGGATAAATACTGCATGCAGCTGGGTTATCACAGCTTGGGCTTCCTCACAATGCCGTACGGCAATGCCGAAATGCTAGGTTGAGCAGCGGCCTGTGCAGGGATTGATGACTTAGACGGTTGTATCCCCGCTGAGGGGTTCAGAATTATAAAAGCCACCATTGTGGTCATACT